>NW_006408746.1:2725645-2727973 GCF_000296735.1 Chrysochloris asiatica | reverse complement strand
GGGGGGTAGGGGGAACTATACACAAAATCCCTCAGGAATATATAATTATTTAAACAACCAAAGGGCACATTTTGCAAGCCTGCCTTCTTGTCACTAGCACACAGCGTTTCCTTTTCCATGAGTCTAGAGTCCTTAACTGCTCTATTTCTTGATGATAGCACCTTTGCCTCGATCTCCCGTGTCACTGCTTCTCTGGATAGGGTCCCATATTCTGCTTATGCTCTTCTCCCTTGATTGTCCTAGGGTCCTCTGTTCCTGGACTATAAGATTTATTATCTCCCCTTTGGATTACAAAACTTCTACCTTTACAGTTCTGACATTTGCTATTAGTCATGATAACAATTGAGTCGGTACCAACTCATAGTGACCCTATGCAAAGCAGAACAAAACATTGTCCAATCCTGGGCCAACCTCACTATTGTTGCCAAGGTTGAGTCCATGGATGCTGCCACCTGGCCATCAGGAGTCTTCAGGAAGACTCATCAGGAGTCTTCCTGTTTCTCTCTGACTCTCTACCCTACCAATTATTTACTATTAAATCATAAGAATCTTGTTCCAATCTCCTTTTATCATACCTAAATATACAAGATGAAAACTATTCAGTGAGGATTCTACCTTCCCCTTCAAACTGTGAAACTAAACTCCCTCTTGAAAACTTGTAAGCCAGTCACTTCGTGTCTGTACAGTAACTCCCACCCCTTCCCCCACTTTAAGGCAGCCAGTGTCTAAGTTGTCTATCCCTACCAATCCTGTATACAGAAGGGATAGGATTGATACTTGATATGAAGACTCCTTTCCTCTCAGTTGGAATTTCAAGCTACTACATCCATAAGTATAGATCAAGGTCATCATATTGTAGATATTTGCTATTGATTCCTTCATCAAAACTTTTTTTTTTTAATCTTCCTCTAGACAAGCTCTGTATGAAGTTTCAAGATAGCAGATTGAGTAGACATGCAGTAAGGAGCTCCATCAGCAAACAAACAGAATACAGAACCAAGCAGGCTCAGGGGGTGGTGCTAGAACTCTGAACCACATATAAAGGAATATTTAGAAGCTTGGAAGACTTACAGGTAGGGGAATTTGTAGCAGAATCAAGAAATCCATTGCTTTCTAATTCAAGATGCTCAGCTGCTCCTGGAGCCACCATCTTGGGAGAGACCAAGCAGGGGAAAGATCAGAACATCCATGAATGGCTGGCAGAATCACAGGTCGGGACATTCTTTTTTTGGGGGGTATTTGTTCATTGGTCTCTCGCTGCTGTCTATGCACCTCCATTCTGGTGACTAGAGGGGATGCCTAAGAGAATGCACACCCTACCCACTCCCCTGGAAGGTTTCTACTATGCATGCACACAGAGCTCCTTGAAATTTAAAGTGACATTTTTCACTTAAACCAAACGGCCACCACTTGTCTGTCAGTTTGTTGTACTGTGGTAGCTTGTGAGTTGCTGTGATTCTGAAAACTATGCCACTGATATTTTAAATACCAGCAGGGTTACCCATGGTGGAGAGGTTTCAGATGAGTTTCCAGACAAAGACTGACTAGGAAGAAAGAGTATCAAACTACTCCCAAATATTTAGTCACTGAAAACCTCATGAATAGCAGAGAAACACTGTCAGATATAGTGCCAGAAAATAAGCCCCTAAGTTGGAAAGCACTCAAAATGCAACTGGGGAAGAACTGCCTCCTCAAAGTACAGTTGACCATGATAACTCATATGGAGTAAAGTTCCTGGGAGACAAGCCCGCGGGACCTTCACTTGCTAATGGGCACAACTCAAAATGAAGAGAAACAGCTGTAAACATCCATTGAAAATCAGAACATGGAATGTACAAAACATAAATCTAAGAAAACTGGAAGTTTTCAAAAATGAAAAGGAATGCATAAACATCAATATCTTACACATTAGTGAGCTGATGAACTGGTATTGGCCATTTTGAATCTGACAACCACATAGTTTACTATGCTGGGAGTAACAAATTGAAGAGGAATGCTGTTGCATTAATCGTCAAAAGAATATATCCAGATTAGTAAAAAAGCACAACCCTGTCTGTGATAGCATAATATACATGCACCTACAGGGAAGCCCAGTTAATACAACTATTATTCAAATTACACACCAACCACTAAAGTCAGTGAAGATGAAATAGAAGAATTCTACCAACTTCATCAATCTGAAATTGATCAAACATGCAATTTGGATGTATTGGAATGCAAAGGTTGGGAGCAAAGAGGAAGGATCAGTGGTTGGAAAATATGGCCTTGGTGATAGAAATGATGCTGGAGAATGCATGATAGAATTCTGCAAAACCAATGATTTTTTCA
>NW_006408746.1:2723028-2724035 GCF_000296735.1 Chrysochloris asiatica | reverse complement strand
TGGCAACAGTAGTGAGGTTGGCCCAGGATAGGATATTGTTTCGTCCTGCTGTGAATAAGGTCGCTATGAATCAGTGCCGACTCGATGGCAACAACAGTCTCTAATGCATCAAATCTTCCTTGAGATGATCTCAAACTTCAGGTAGGATATGTTTAAGACCATCTTTTGGCTCTCATGGACTTGTTTTAATATTCTTTAATTTCAGCTTAAGTGTATGTATGAGCAATTAATATTCTGTTCCATAGTCTATCCGTAGCCTTGTTTTGGCTTGCGATATGGAGCTTTACTACTCTCTCTTTCCATAGATTGTAGTAGGTTTGATTTCTGTGTATTCCTTCAGGTGAAGTCCTTCCTTATTAGTCATCTTTTATGCTGTTTTTTGAAGGTCTTTGCAATGAAGAAGTTATTGGACATGGAAAATCCTATCATGGTAGAAGCAAAGAGTACTGAGCCAAGAAAGAGAAAGACCTTTGTACCATCAAGATAGAAGAGCCAGGACTGGAGTGTGTCCTTAGACATGGGGAGCCTGCACTGAGAACCTCCTAGACACAGGGGAAAATTGATGCCAAAACACCTGAAGATATCTGGGGAATGTCAGACCCACAGGTACAGAAAGGGGACAAGGGCATTGCTCCACGGCCAACAAAGAAAGAAAGGCTTTCCTTAGAACTGACACTCTCAGTTTGGACTTCAAGCCTCCTAAACTGTGAGAAAATAAATTTGTATTTATTAAAGTCATCCATTTGTAGTATTTCTGTTTTAATAACATTAGAGCTAGACATCCTTCCTGCCAAACCCTTCATTTTGAAGGCATGCTTATTCCATTTGCTTTGCTACGAGTCAGATCTGACTCCATGGCATACAATAACAAAAATTACTTATAAGGTAGGATTTATGTCTGCTGTTTTGCTATGTATTTATAGTCTGTGTCTTTATTGGGGTATTTTATTGGAGTCCTGGTGTGGCACTATGAGTTAATGTGTTGGACTGCAATGTTGGTTTGAACC
>NW_006408746.1:2711535-2722123 GCF_000296735.1 Chrysochloris asiatica | reverse complement strand
AAGCTCTTGCCCAGTCATATTTTGAGTTCCTCCAGACACTATATCTGACTACAATCTTGTGTTATTCAACATGTTTTAATATTCAGTATGCTGGTGCTGTCTGACAGTGCTGCACTGTTATTTATAAGGTTTCTAATGACTAAACACTTAGAAGTAGTCAGCTTCTCCTTTTTCTGACTCTTGTCTATTCTGAAAGCTCAGCTGAAACCTGTCCACCATTGATGACACTACCGGAAGTCAACATATCTAAGGCAGAGTTTCTATCATCACAACAATGTTTTTGTGGGCTATACTATGCCAATTGACCAAGGTGTATCCTGAGACTACTGAAAACCTATATTTTGATTCAAAATAGTTACAGGTTTATTAACTCACAGTGATACAATTCATAGCAGATACACTAAAAAAAGAATAAAAGAAAACTTTAGTTGGTAGACTGATACTTAGCTAATTTTGATCTATGTATTTGAGGTGCTTATTAAAGTCTTGAAAATGTTTTCCTGAACTCAGTACATCTAAGAATGGATTCTAATTGCCACATATTCTAGCTGATTAAGACACATACTGAATCAAACCAAGGAGAAAATAGCCTTACTGATCTATACTTTCTGAATAACAGCACTGACTCCAAAAAGTATCCTTGTGAATCAAAGATAATCAACAATTAAAATATTAACACTGTATTTCCATGTTTAACATATCATAGAAATGTGATAGTTAAGTTTTCAATATTTTAAGACCATTGCCTCTTACCTTCCTGGATAGAAGAATGTGTTAGAGAGTCACTACATTTTAGTACTTACAGAAAAGATATAGATCCAAGTGTTCTCTAAAGCCTACTACCATTCAGTGGATTATGATATATAGTGACCTTGGTATGACGCTGTAGAATTAACACTGGTCTGTAAAACAGAAGGTTGGCAGGTCACACCCATCAGCTGCTCCTCAAAAACCCTACACAGGATTGCTATGAGTTGAAAGTAACCCAACAGCACTTAACAACAATATAGGATAGAGTAGAACTACTCCTTGGGTTTTCCAGACTGCAAATCTTTGAGGAAGCAGATAGTCTCATCTTTCTCATGGAGTGGCAAATGGGTTTTAACTATTGACCTTGTGGTTAGCAGACCAGTGTTTAACCCACTACGCTATGCCACAATGGCTTCTACAAATGTCCTCTGGAACTTAGTAATTAGTTAATCAGTTTAGAATTACTGATTAGGTGGTAAATCTCAAAGGAAAAACTGGTGGTTATGTGCCGTGGAGTCAATTCTGACTCATAGCAACCCTGTACAGGGTTTCTGAGGCTGTAAATCTTTATGGGAACAGAAAGTCTTATTTTTCTCCCACAGAACAGCTGGTAGTTTTGAACTGCTGACCTTGCGGTTCGTGGCCTGAATCGTAACCACTACGCTACCAGAGCTAGAGTACAGTAAATTCTCAATACTTCACAGGAAAAAAAAAAAAAAAAAAAAGCACAGGCAATTAAATAGATCAGAACATATCAAAATATTGCAATTAAATTATTTTGATATAGTTCCTGAATTCTTACCAGTCAGTGATCATATGATAACAAAATGTCAACATTACATGAACATTTTTCTTTTTAATCTTTTTATTCCCCAAAATCCTGTTGGATAAATCATGTTTTCTAGAAAACAGTGACATTTTGTATCAGCTAAATGAAAATGAGATAAAAATATTGCTAAACATATTTATCAAAACCTTTCTCACCTCTAACCCAATATATTTTATTTATCTATTATTGTTGTTAAGTATTCTCGAGTCAGTTCTGACTCATAGTGACCCTGTACAGGGTTTCCTAGGAGTAGCTGGTGGTTTTGAACTGTCAATATTGTGGTTTGAGGTCTAGTGCTTATCCTACAGAGCCATATTTTATTCATGTTGTTGTTGTTGTTGTTAAGTGACATCGAGTCGGTTCCGACCCATAGTGAACCTGAACAGGGTTTACAAAGCTGTAAATCTTTACAGCAGCAGAAAGCCTCATCTTTCTCCTGCAGAGCAGCTGGTAGTTTCGAACTGCTGACCTTGCGGTTTGCAGCCCGATTCGTAACCACTAAGGAGTTCTGGTAGCGTAGTGGTTACGAATCGGGCTGCGAACCTTAAGGTCAGCGGTTCGAAACTACCAGCCACTCCGCGGGAGAAAGATGAGGCTTTCTACTCCTGTAAGGATTTACACCCTCGGAAACCCTGTTACAGGGTCGCTATGGGTCGGAACCGACTCGACGGCACTTAACAACAACAACAACAAGCTACCAGAGCTCCTTATATTTTTTATTCATACTTACTACTTAATCTCTTTTATTTCTTCCTTCAGTCAATAAAATTTATTTCTTGTCAATACTAACCATCAGAAACCTGTTTTTGGAGTCTGTTTTCATAGATTGTTTCTTTGATGCATTTTTCCCTTAGAATGTTCTGTCTCTTGATGTTTTAATGGTGCTAATTTTGTTCAGTGAGCAAGTCCCTCTCCCACTTGGGCATGATCTTCCATCCAAGAAAAGCCTATAAATTATGAGCTTATAGATTTTGCTTTAGACTTCTAAAAGAACACTGAAAAGTTATACTTTTTCTTTGGTCTATCTTTTCCCCCCTCTTGTTTCTGCTGTTTGTTAGCATAATAAAACCATTAGGACCTGTGGAGACAAAGGAAAGGATACAAGAATTAAAGGCAATAGAGGTAAATATTGTTCTATATATAACCTTGAAACAAAAAATGTTTTATGGGTAGGTACATGGATAGACATACAAGCTGCATGGGTATGGAAGGGAGAGTGGGAATATAATGACAAATTTATAAAGATTTGACAGTGGATAGCGGTACATGGACCACAATTCATCTGTCAGTTTGTTATGCTGTGGTGACTTGTGTGTTGCTGTGATGCTGGAAGCTCTGTCACCAGTATTTTAAAAACCAGCAGGGCTACCTATAAAGGAGCTCTGGTAGTGCAGTGGTTATGAATCAGGCTGGGAACCTTAAGGTCAGCAGTTTGAAACTACCAGCTGCTCTGCAGGAGAAAGATGAGGCTTTTGTGCTCCCATATAGATTTACAGCCTCAGAAACCCTATACAGGGTCGCTATGAGTCGGAACTGACTCCACAGCACACAACAAGAACAACAAGGGTCACCTATGTTGGGCAGGTTTCAGTAGAGTTTCCAGACTAAGACAGACTAGGAAGGAGGAGAGACAGACTACTTCTGAATGTCTAGCCACTGAAAACCTTATGAATAACAGTAGAACATTGTCAGATATCATTCTGGAAGATGAAAACATTATACATAGTCCCATAATATTGCAATAGTTACAGCAGCAATGGGCTCAAGCATAGCAACAAATTCGAGGATTGCAGAAGACCAGACAGTGTTTCATTCTGCATAGAGTCGCTATGAGTCAGAACCAACTTAATGGCACCTAACAACATTTGTACACCTAACAACAACATTTGCTACAAAACACATTTTAAAATGAGGTGGAGTATACAGGCAGCAAAATGATGAAAACTTCTTAGACATTACCAAATACTTTGAGGCAGTTAGTTGCTGGACTTAGAAGCTCAGGACCATAGTCTTAAATGACACCATGGTCAGTTGGCATAACATCGTCCCCAAAGAAAATGTTCTACATCCTATTTTGATGAGTACTGACTGGGATCTTAAAACTCATGAATAACCATCTAAGGTGCAACTGTTGCTCTCTCCATGTTGGGAGAAACGAAGAGTACTGAAAACAGAAGACACCTGGAATCAATTACTCCAATGGACAAATGGAACACATGAACTTCAATGTCCATGACCCTGAGACCAGGAGAACTAGATGGTGCCTGTCTAACACTACCAACTACTCTGGAGGGACTTCATGATATAGAGTGGGAGAAAATGTTGGGGGGATACTCAAAATTATTAGTAAAAAAAAGAGAGAGAGAGTGAGACTGGAGCAACCCAAGTCTTTGGCTCTTAGCCACCCTTCCCGTCTGGAACTGAACTCACCCTCGGGACTCAATTTTCAACCATTGAATAGTAAACCATTCAAAATAATCAAAAGGTCAACATTTACCTAAGAACAGCATTTGCCTAAGGGAAAGGGGGTGGAATGGAAATCAGAACTCCAGGGAAGAAGTGTAACTGTTGTTACCTGAAAGGGATTGCACTCATTGAGATAAAACAAAGTGTATAACTTGATGAATACAAAACTGATCATATGCTCTGTAACCCTTCACAATAAAAATATTTCAAAAACATAAAAGACTTGTATTACCATCTCAAAGAAGTCCAGTTATTTTTTAAATTTTCAAACAGGTTACTGTTTTCAATGATTTAACAATTTTCATGAAAAACTTATCACCAATATCACTTTAAGAGATATGTACATTACAGTCTGACATTTTTCATTGCTTTCTTTGTACTATACTTCATTTCCACTAACAAGACAGCAGTTTGGGGAGTTGCCACATTTCAAGTTTTAATGAGAATTTTTTACAATAATCAAAAGTCTAAGATATCACTGGCCTTCATCATCATGCTGCGGAGCCAACACTAACTGTAACCTAACAACTGTACTGGAGTCCTGGTAGGTTAATGCACTAGACTGCAAGGTCAGTTTGAACTGCAAAGGCAGCAGTTCATGCTCACCAGCCAGTCCTCGGAAACCCTATACAGGGTCACTATGAGTCATAACTGATTTAACTGCTCTTAACAACAACAACTGTAATTGAAAGAGCAATACAAACATTCAAGATAGATAGCAAAGGTAGGGATCAGTGAACTCAGATGCCACCTACAGGCTATACCTGTATTTACTTCTCTTAGAACAAAATTAAAAGCAATGCAGCACTCCTACGTTAGCACTGCTCACCAGAAACTAACGCTGATTCTTGTGCTTGGTCTTTTACGTAGTTTAACTCTATACCAAAAGTCCATAATTACTTAACAATGGGCAGTAATAAAAAATATAGCAGTAAAACTCTCAAACTCAATGTCATCGAGTGTATTCCAATTCATAGCAACTCTTTATAGGGTTTCTGAGGCTGCAAATCTTAGGGGAGCAAAAAGACTCATCTTTTTTCTGTGGAATAGCTTGTGGGTTTCAGCTGCTGAGTTTTCAGTTAACAGTCCAGTGTTTATCCTCAGTGTCACCATAGCACCTTTAAAAGTATAACAAGAACCACGAATTTTGTGCGTATTGGAGGAAGTAAATAAATTATCCTATAGTATTGTGGTGAAGCTAAAAACTGGCCTGTTTGAAGGACTTTAGAAATATTGAGACATGACTATATTGCCACTTAACATTATCTTAGTCTTGTGCTTTTTTACTTACTTAGATCATTAACCTTTGATGGTAATATAAAATACCTTGTTACATGTATAGACTATGTCTGCACAATGGTCAATGAAGTAATTAGATGCCATTACAAATAATTTGTCTATATGGTAATAACCAAAAATTTTCAAATCTTCAATAAGTATGTACTCTGAGGTGGACACTGTGATTATCAGAACTCAATTCTAAAGACTCACATAGCACTGTTTTCTTATCTATATTAATTAAAATCACTCACATAAATTTTGTATACCTTCATTGAAGTTAAATGATTAAAATTAAATAAATAACCAAATATTTTTTAGTATTCTATTATTTCTCCAGCACTGAGATAGTTACATAAGCTATAAGGAAATAAAAATAAATGTTTGCCCCAATCATCAAGTTGTTCACATAATTAGGAAGATCAGAAATAAACAGGTGAAATCATGAATGAGTGGGTATCAAAGAATGAGAAATGCATCATTGAAAAATTAGCATTTCAATTAAACTTAAAATGGATAGACTGAAGTGGAGAATAATAGAGAATGGGGGGAAGGTATAGTAGCACAAAATATGAGGTATATATGCTCAAAAATTTTCATGCTCTCCCAAATAAAACTTATTCTTTAGCACCTTCTCTGTGTAAGATCTTCTACACACTACTTTGGTTCTAATAGTAATTCTGTTAGGTAGTTGCTATTTTTTTCATTTTATTTAAACAATGAAGATGTTGAACCTTAAAGAGGTTGATTAACTTGATCAAAATCATCAAGCTGGAAAGTAGTAAAATCAGGATTTAAACCCACTGCATTATAATTCTAAGTGGGAGTTCTGATCACCATATCTGCTGTAAGTAAACCATCTGCCTTTAAAGTATGCAGTATATAATGTTAGACAAATTGGAAAGTAAACAGTCAGGCAACAGATGGCCCATACAAATTGGGTTACTCAAGTTAAGCTTGATACACAGAATACTTACAAGAGTGTGTGCAGGGTATAGGAAAACCACAAATAATAAATAAAGCAGTACTTCAGGACTAATAAACCATTCCCACTTCTTGGATAAGGGGTGAAGTATGGCAATACCAACTCAGAAGGAAAGTCTTACAGAATGTAATAACTGACAAGATATATTACTGGGGGAATAAATACCAAGGTTCTTATTTATGTAATTCAAGAAAGTCAGTACTTAGGGCTATGAATTAAGGATTAATTCATATTAATTAAGGATTAAGAAGGGTTGAGGAATGAAACGATATATGATAGAATGAATGTAAAACTAATGTTCTCCCATGTAAACTATCATATAATTCACAATAAAACATTAAAAAAGAAAAAAGAAGGGTTGAGGATATATCTGGAGGGGCAGATTGAAAGCATGAATGTATTAAGAGGTTCTGTGTGTTAGGTTCAACAGTTTAGATTTTATTCGGATGGCAATAGGAACCAATAGGTATCTGAATAAGCAGGAGTTGCACGTAAAAGAATGGCTGAGAAAAATTAAACGTGTTTCATTGTGGCTGTTTAGTGCTGTCAAGTCATTGTTCTATTCATAGTTAGCCCATGTGGCAGAGTAGAACTATCTCATAGGATTATCTAGGCTATAATCTTTCATTAATACAAATACAAGAAGGATACAGCTGAAAGCAAAAACACAGATGGAAAAGTCTTTCTGATAGGAGAATTTGAGTGTAAAAATAATCAGAAAAGAAATGAGATGGTATAGTGAAATATCTACATTATTTAGTTACCTGTTTTGTTTTATCTTTAGTCATTTGGGGTTTTATTTAAATGAATTAACATTCGTTTCATGCAGTGCATTATCAATGTCATTATATAACTAACTGGTGTCATTCATTACAAGAGTGCAATAGCCGAGCAATTAAGGCAATGCATCTCAGAAGTTATGACCTCATTGGAATACTAGAGAGAAGCAGGAAGAGAAATAAAAAGATAACACATACTGAAATCATTCACTGTGCTCAGTGCTTTCACATTTATACTTAACTACCATTTTACAAAGGTGTCCCTGTGTGGTGCTGTGGGCTAATGTGTCAGAATGTAAAGTCATTTGAACAGAAAAGTTGGAAGTTGGTGGTTCAAGCTCACCAGCTGCTCCTTGGAAATGCTATATATGGTCGCTATGGGTCGGAATCGACTTGATGACACTTAACAACAACAACAACAACCATTTTACGAAGTCCTGGTGTGGTGCTGTGGTATAAGGAGTTTAAACCCATTGTTATTCCACTGAAACCCTATATAGCATTGCTGAGAATCAGAACTGACTCAAGAGCACTTAGCGATAACAACAGCAACATTTTATAGAAGATGAAACTTTTCCAAGCTTACATAGATACTATAATAATAAATAACAAAAAAAAATAAATAACAATAATGAGATAGCTATATATAAGACTTTGTTGTTGTTGTTGTCTGGTGCCATCAAGTCGGAACTGACTCATAGCGACCCCATGTACAGCAGAACAAAACAATGTCCGATCCTGGGCCAACCTCACTACCGCTGCCACACTTGATGCCATCAATGATGCCACCTGGCTGATCCATCTCATTGGGGATCTTCCTCTTTTTCTCTGACTCTCCACCTTACCCATCATGACATCCTTCTCCAGTGACTGTTCTCTCCGGACAATGTGTCCAAAGTATGAGAGACGAAGCTTAGCCATCTTGACCTCCAAGGAGCACTCTGGTTGTACTTCTTCCAAAACAGATCTATTGGTTCTTTTGGCAGTCCGTGGCACTTTTAGTATTCTCCTCCAACACCACAACTCAAAGGCATCAATCCTTCTATGATCTTCCTTATTCACTGTCCAGCTTTCGCATTCATATGAGGTTATTGAAAATATAAGACTTTACAGCATGTAAATATTAATAGAAGGTGAGTCTGCATTGGACTATTCTGAGATTTAGTCATCTGAACCAAAGCATCCTCAGTATCAAATCTATGGTTCACTTTAGCATAAAATTACTTTTTCAATAAATATTAATTTGATCCACAATGCAATTAATAAGTTTTTTGAATGGAAAAAATAAAGATACAGTTAGTTAAAGTGGCTTTCCCACAGATGTAGCATATCAGAGCCAATATCATATTTGTATCTTACATGGCTCTTATTTTGAACGATCACATTATATAATAATTTCATGATTGAATATATTATATTTATATGTGACTTGTATGCCAAATAGCACTACTTATCGGTAAGTTTGTCATACTGTGGTGGCTTGTGTGTTGCTGTGATTCTGAAGCTATGCCAAGGGTATTTTAAATATCAGCAGGATCACCCATGGTGAACAGGTTTCAGCTGACCTTCCAGACTAGGAAGAAGAGAGACCGACTACTTCTGAATGTTTCATCCCTGAAAACCTTATGAATAAGCAGCGGAACACAGTCAGCATCAGAATATTGCATACTGAAACATGATGGAGAGCACCAGAATATTGTTAAATATAGTGACAGAAGACAAGTCTTTAAAGTTGGAATGAACTCAAAATAGAGTTGACCAAGATGACATGAATGGAGTGAAGCCTTCAGAACCTTCATTTGTTGATGGGACATAACTCAAAATGAAGAGAAACTGATGTAAACATCCATTAATAATTTGAATATAGAATCTACAAAGTATTAATCTATACAAATTGAAAGTTGTCAAAAATGAAATGAAATGGAAAAACTTCTTTATCTTAGGCATTAGTGAATTGAAATAGACTGGCATTGGCAATATTGAATCTGACATCACATGGTTTACAATGCCGGGAATGACAAATTGAGAAAATATGACATTGCATTCATCATCAGAAATCACCTATCAAGATCTGTCATGAAGAACAATCTTATCCGTGATAGGATAATATCCATATGCTTACAAGGAAGAGCAATTAATACAACTATTATTCAAATTTATGTACCAACCACTGAAGCCAGTGACAATGAAATTGAAGAATGCTATCAATTTCTTCAGTCTGAAATTGATCAAACATGCAAAATATATACAAAATTACTGGCCACTGGAATGCAAAGGTTGGAAACTAAGGAGAAAGTCAATAGTTTGAAAATATGGGCTTGAGGCTAGAAATGATGCTGGAGATCATGTAATATAATTCTACAAGACCAATGACTACATTGCAAATATCTTTTTGTAAACAAAATAAAAGACAACAATATACATGGACCACATCAAATGGTATATACAGTGGGAAAGCTCCATATTATCAGCACAAAAAAATCACAGAGAGACTGTGAAACAGACCATCAACTGCTCATGTGCAAGTTCAGGCTGAAGCTGAAGAAAAAGAAAACAAGTCCAAAAGAGCCAACATATTTCTTTGAACATTTTCCACCTGAATTTAGAGATCATCTCAAGAACAAATTTTATGAATTAGACACTAAAGTACAAAGATCAGAAGATTATGGGATGACATCAAAACCATCATGCAGGCAGAAAGCAAAAGGTCATTAAGAAGACAAGAAAGAAGGAAAAGACTAAAATGGATGTCAGAAGAGACTAAACCATCCTCTCTAACATAGAAATGCTAAAGTAAATGGAAGAAATGAGGAAGTAAAAGAGCTGAATAGAAAATTTCAAAGACATCTCAACAAGACAAAATCAAATATTATAATGAAATGTACAAAGAATTAGAGTTAGATAACCAAAAGAGATTTTGGTTTTTGGCTCAGCATTCCTCAAGTTGAGTGAATTGAACTAAACAATCAAATCTCGACTTGAAATATTGAAGGATTCTATGAGCAACATATTGAATGATGCACAATGCATCAAAACATGATGGAAGAAATAAATACACTGAGTTATTGTGTCAAAGAAAGGGTCAATATCCAACCATTTCAAGAAGTTGCTTATGATCAAGAGCCAATGATACTGAAGGAAGAGGTCCAAGGTGCACTGAAGACATTAGCAAAGAACAAGGCACCAGGAATTGATACAGTACAAATTGAAATCTTACAACAAACTGATGAACCACTGGAGGCACTCACTCATTCCAGGACAAGAAATTTGGAAGACAGCTATCTGGTCAGCTGACTGGAAGAGATCCATATTTGTGCCCATTCCAAAGAAAGGTGACCCAACGGAATGCAGAAATAATTGGACAACATCCTTGATATCCCATGTGAGTAAAGTTTTACTAAAGGTAATAAAGAAATGGCTGCAAGCATACATTGACAGAGAACTTCCAGAGGTTCAAGCTGGATTCAGAATAGGACATGGAACAAGGGATATCATTCCTGA
>NW_006408746.1:2707931-2709396 GCF_000296735.1 Chrysochloris asiatica | reverse complement strand
CCCCCAATGAGGTGGATAGACACAGTGGCAGCTGCGATGGGCTCAAGTGTAGCAACAATTGTGAGGTTGGTGCAGAACTGAGCAGTGAGTTTTTTCTGTTGTGCATAGAATTACTATGAGTCTGTATCAACTAAGTGGCATCTAACAACAACAACAATCCACAATAAAATAACAAAGAGATTTAGTACTTCAGAAATCCTCTACAAGGCCACTATGATTTGGAATTCATTCAATGTCTTTAGGTTAATAATATGGTAGAAGTTTGTTGAAGGGGAAAGAGGAAATTATTTCAGAGCTATAGTCTTTATTAGTTATCACAACCCTGATTAATGCTACCAAAATAAAGAGGTTGTTGTTGTTAAATGTCGTCGAGTCGGTTCTGACCCATAGCGACCCTGTAAAGGGTTTCCGAGGGTGTAAATCTTTACGGGAGTAGAAAGCCTCATCTTTCTCCTGCGGAGCGGCTGGCAGTTTCGAACCGCTAACCTTAAGGTTCACAGCCCAATTCGTAACCACTACGCTACCAGAGCTCCTAGATAAAGAGGTTACTGGATGACAAATAAAATAATAGGAAAATGAGTGGGTTCAAACCAAGCAGTCTGAGAGCTGCTGTTCATTCTAAGATCCATCTACCTTGCTAAGAAAGGAATTAAAACAGTGATACTTTCGAGAAAATTTAAGTGATATTTTTCAGCTCAAGTTAAATAAAATTCAGTAGTGCCCGAGATATTTTTATAGAGATAGACATCGCTCTCTATATATGTCTCTCTCTGTATATAAGTAATGCAAGAGTTCAAAACCTACAAATTGAAAGTTTTTTTGTTGTTTGTTTTGTTTTTTACTTTTTAGTATACATGACACATTAGTCTGCCCTTTAGTTGGAAGTTATTGTTATCAAAACCCACATTTTTTTCCCTGCATTTTCATAGTAGTTTAGTTATAATGTGATATGCAGTGGAAACTAACTCCTCAAGTTTGTACCTGGGCACCTAACCACTTGGAGAGGTATTATAGCCACTTAGAGATATATCAGATTATATTTGTTTTATCATTGAGAAATTAGGATACTCATTTCAGACTTCTGGATACTGAGAAATGGTTAAGCAAAATGTTTGTTTTCTTTTTAAGTTTTTATTGTGAATTGAGTGATAGTTTACATGAAGTATATCAGTTTTACACTCATTCTATCATATTTCATTTTATTGCAATGATTACAATCCCCTCCATGCATCATAATTTAGCAAAAAGTTATTCTTATTAATCCAACAGCATCTGCCAAGTGCAGCTTAGAAAATATTGAAGCCTATACAATTAGAAATCAAGGCATAGTTAAGTAATAAGTGTTCTTAAAGAGGTATTTCCAAGTTGTTGTTGTTGTAGTTGGTACCATTGAGTTGGTACCAATTCATAGCTACCCTATGCACAACAGGATGAAACACTGTCTGGTCCTGAGCCAACATCACTA
>NW_006408746.1:2706837-2707746 GCF_000296735.1 Chrysochloris asiatica | reverse complement strand
GTCTGTCTTCATCTAAAGTCCAGCTTAAACAAGTGTATAGTGGGTGACCCTGCTGGTATTTAAAATATCCATGGCATAGCTTCCAGAATCACTACAAAATGCAAGCCACCACAGTACGACAAATGGACAGAGGAGTCATGGGGACTCCACATAACTATATAATATTATTCACTTTCGTATGCTCAATAAAAACTGAAAAATAATGCAGTAACACAAACTTTTTAATACTCAAATTCACAGAGTGCTATTAAAACTAAAATGAAAATTACTAAGACTCAGTTTCAGAAGGATACAACATAACATTGATTTTCTCCCAACTTCAAAGAAACAGAGGAGAGTTATCTTGTTTACTTGTTTCAATATTATTACCTTTCCATAATTCATATATAATTTTTATTGAAAATCAATCAAAAATATTTTATTTGCAAATGAGGAACATTTAGTAGAAATCTAATCTACACAGTCATGGTTCATAAGCGCAAGAACTAACTAAATCAATGTCAATTGTGCTTACATAAATGTCTCATCTAATCAGGTTTAAATTCATGTTAATTTCAATGATAATAATCTGGTAATTTTTTTTAACATAAATCATCTTTGTTGTTGTTGTTAAGTACCGTGGAGTCGATTTCGACTCATAGTGACCCTGTACAGGGTTTCCAAGGCTGTAAATCCTTATGGAAGCAGAATGCCTCATCTTTCTCCCACGGAACCGCTGGTAGTTTCGAACTGCTGACCTTCAGGTTAGCAGCCCGATTCGTGACCACTACGCTACCAAATCATCTTTACCATCATGAAATAACCTGATAACATGTGTAGAATTTATAACTTTTCTGTCATTATATTGCCCCCAAATAGATAAGCCAAAATGAGGGTTTCATGATTGGAGACATTTCAGTAAATAGAATA
>NW_006408746.1:2705693-2706737 GCF_000296735.1 Chrysochloris asiatica | reverse complement strand
TTGAGAATCAAACCAACTTTTCAGCCCAGCACAATAGACAACAGCACCAAACCATGACTCCATTACATTAGAACCATAAAATAGTCAATCTTGGTGATTACAGACAGAAAAATTTAAGGGATTTGTCCAAGATCATATAGTAAATTAGCAAAACAATTCTATAGTTTGCTGATATTTCTACTGCCCTGATAAAATAAAGTGAATTTTATATACCACTGATTAGTGCTTCAAAACCACCAACTGCTCCATAGAAGAAAGATGAGGATATCTGTTGAAAGATTAAAAGACTGAAGGATTTATTCCCAGAAACCCTATAAAAAGTTGCTATGAGTTAGAATAAACACGATGGCATCAGGCTTGATTTACTGGTTGGTTTGAATGATTTATGTAATTAATACAGCAATTAAAAATAAAGTGCTGTGTTACAACTCAAGTACAGTTCCCATCTATGTAAAACAAATGTAATAGTAGTACCTAAATCCTGAAATTGTTCTGAGACTTATACTACTACATGTAAAACTTATAGGTCATCATGCTCAATACACAGTAATAGCAGGAGCTGTCACCCATTATTTGCTATTTTCATATCAACTTCAGTATAATTTATATATAAAAAAATGTATTTATGTCAAGAGTAAATATCAATAAATTTAGACAGTTTTTTATAACCACCACTAAAATCAAGAGAAACAACAATTCTCATTGATTCATACATTTTATTGTGCCACATTTTGATTAAATTCAACCACAGGAAACAACTAGCCTGGATTTGTCACCATAATTTGATTTATATTTTCTTGTATTTCTACAAATGGAATTATACCATGCTTGTTTGGGTCACACTGCATTTACTTATCTTAAAATTTTTGAGACTCATGTTTTCACTTTTAATTTTTTGAAGGGGAGGGGATATTAAGTAGTTCAATCCTTTTAATTGCTGAGTATTACTCAATTGTAAAGGAGCTCTGGTAGCGTAGTGGTTACGAATCGGGCTGCGAACCTTAAGGTCAGCGGTTCGAAACTACCAGCCGCTCCGCGGGAGAA
>NW_006408746.1:2703037-2705593 GCF_000296735.1 Chrysochloris asiatica | reverse complement strand
TTTGGCATTCAACTGTGTGATGAACTGCTGAGCTTTCTTTACTCGTAGACCTTTGTGTAGGTTGTGGTATCATAGGCATTACAAATATTTACCAAATGCTTAAAGAGGATTCCTGGTCTGTTTGGCATAGGAATCTGAAGAAAGAAAGAGCTCTCTAGTTCGTTTCACTGTCATGGACTACATGAAGGATAGCACAAAACTAAACATTAAAAGAGGTCTCTAGAGTGGTGTTGTGGATTAATGGGCCAGACAGCAAAGTTACTTTGAATTGTAAGGTCAGTGGTTCAAGTTCACCAGTCACTTCTAGGAAACCCTATACAGTTGCTATGGGTCAGAACTGACTCAATGCCACTTCACAACAACTGTAGAACATAAAACGTGTCATGAAGGGCATATGGTCTGATACAGTCTTTTAATTAATATGAACATTTAGGCCAAATTTTTATCCTCTGCATTCTGAAGATAAATGGACACTTATTCCTAATGAGCACTGGTTATATGCAAATGCAAATAAGTCATGGCCCTTTGTTGAAAAACACAGTTTCTGGAAGCAATGCATGCTAATTATAGTAGTTATTAAAAGTCACCATTTTGACAACTATAATTTTGCCACTGTCTTTCTAAATCTTAAATTGAAAAGTATGTTCTAGCAAGCATATTTCAACTAAAACATATTATATTGCAGCTGATAAAAACTCTGATACTGAATCTTATGATATGAATAGTATTGATTATTTAAGAAAATAATTCATTTTAAGAGATATCATTCAAAATTTTCAAAATAACTTAATGATGCAACTACCTAATAACTGCCTTATTTTTAGTGTTAATATATCCCCACATTGCATACTCTAAATTTAACAACAACAAACTTAAATAAAACAATTCCCAACTAACATTTATTGAGGATAAACTGCATGCCAAGATTGTGCTGAACAGTTTATATGAATCTACCCTACCTAATATAGGTAATTTACATTCTTTCAAAAAAAAAAAAAGAATATATTTTTTAACACTAAATTTACAAGTATTGCCACTATATAGGAAAACTGAAAATGGGAGGAAATATTTATTTGTTGACTATGTCTATTTACTATTGTTATAAAATAAGACACCCAACACTCAATTATTTAACACAATAAGTATCTATGGACCAATGAAGCAATCCTATTGAACTGGACCAGATTCAGCTGATCTCAGCTGGACTATTTCATGCATCTGTGGGCAACAAGTGGGCGTCTGTAATATGGATGGTGTAGGAATATCTTGGTCATGTAGTATTTACTGGCTATAGGCAGGACAACAGGGTTGCCAAGATCATGTGTCTTTCATCATCCAGCAATATGGCTTAGGCTATTTCACTTGATAAGACTAAAAATCCAAGAAAAAAGGCAGAACTGCTAAGGATTTTGAGACCAGGCCTCAAAACCAGCACATTAACATTTCCACTATGTATTGGCCAAAGCAAGGCAAGCCCAAATTAAAAAACAAAGCAAACAACTTGATCTTTGATGGGAAAAACTGCAAGGTTATAAAGCAAAAGGTATGAATAGAGAAAGAGAGGAAAAATTGTGGTCTTATTTTAAACTGGTTTACCACATGAAGTAAAAGTGTTGTAGGAGTGGTAACTACTCTTATGGTCAACCAGCTAATTAATTCCTCAAACATAAATGATCATATTGGAATATATACCTATGCATTTTTCTATATAAATCACCCTTCCCAACAATAGCAGTCTCTTGCTAATAGCAAGAACTCTTTTTTTTTTTTTTTTTTTAAATAAGGGAACCTGAAGTCAGAAATAATAGGGAGAGGGTAGACATATCAGGCAAAATGTCTACTATCACTCAATAATTTGAATTGGGTGCTTTAGAAACTAATACTTTAATGACAAATCCTTAGAAGAAGAACCTGGTCTCCATCTCCAAACAAACTCTGATTGTTATAATCTAACATCATTCCAATAAATTTCCTTTTTGTATAAACTTATAGTTATTTATACTAACTATAACAAAAATCAAAATAGAAGAACATGCTCAATATTTCTCAAGCTGAAAGAATTGAAGGAAAAATTCAAACTTGAATTTGCAGTATTGAAGAACTCTATGGGCAAAATATTGAATGCAGCAGAAAGCAGCAAAAGAAGATGGAAGGCATACACAGAGTCACTGTACCAAAAAGAAATGGCTGATGTTCAGCTATTTCAAAAGGTAGCATATGATCAAGTACCAATGGTACTGAAGGAAGCAGTTCAAAGTACACTAAAGATACTAGCAAAGAACAAGGCACTGGGTATTGATGATATACAACCTGAGATCTTTTAACAAGCTGATACAGCACTGGAGGCACACACTCATCTATGCCAAGAAATTGAGAAGAGAGCTACATTGACAACTGGTTGGAAAAGTTCCATAAATTTGGCTATTCCAAAGTGAGGTGAGCCAACAGAAAGCGAAAATCATTGGACAATATCATTAGGATTACCTGCAAGCAAAATTTTGCTAAAGATAATTTAAAAATGGCTGTGACAGTGCACTGATAAGGAAGTGCCAGAAG
>NW_006408746.1:2690124-2693057 GCF_000296735.1 Chrysochloris asiatica | reverse complement strand
AACAACAACAACTCAATTGTAAGATCTTGTCATAATTTGTTTATTCATTCACCTCTTGAAAGATATTTGGGTTGATTGTAATTTTCAACTATTTTAAATAAAGCTGCTATTAATAGTGATGTACAACTTTTTAGTAGATGTATTTTCATTTCTGTAGGGTATGTACATAGGAATAGAATAGGTGGGTCATATGATGAAAGTGTATTTAACTTTATACAGAACTGCCAGTTTTCAAAGTGGTACATTCTCCTCAGCAATCTGTAATATCTTCTATCAACTCTTGTTATTACCATTTTTTAATTTTCCTTTAAGGGTATATCAGGGATGTATCCCTTTACATACTTGTTTAATATGGATGCAGAGAAAATAACCTGAGAAACTGCATCATATAAAGAAGAACCTAGCATCAAGATTAGAGGAAGACTCATATCAACCTCCAGCATGTAGATGATATAACCTTGTTTTCTGGAAGTGAAGAGGATTTGACATACTTACTGATGAAAAGCAAAGACTACAGCCTTCAGTATGGATTGCACCTCAATGTAAAGAAAGCAAAAATCTTCACAACTGGAAATAAGATCAAAGTTATTTTCAAGAAATAACATCACAGAAGTCAGAGAAAAGATAGAAGTTTTCAAAATTTTCAGTTTGCTTAGTTAGATCCACACTCAAGTCTCATGGAAGCAGCTGTCAAAAAATAAAAGTCCTTGTGGCTAGAAGTCCAGTGCTTATTCTACTGTGCCACACCAGAAGAATATTGAGTCAACTAATACATGTATAAGCATAACATCTTCATTTATTTAGGTTTTTCAATATTAAATTTAATTTCTCTCAGAAATATGTTATACAATTTATTGTAAAAGTGTTGCATATGCTTAATTAAATATTCCCCAAGTCTTTCACATTTTTTGTTTTACTCGAAAATTAAATTAAATTAAATTTTCTGATAGTTTATTGATAACATATGGGAATACTATTGATTTTTGTATACAGATTATTTATATTGCAACTTTTCTAAAATTGCTTAGTACTTCTAGTATCTTTTGTAAATAATTTCATTTTTGCCTTTATAATCTGTATATCTCTTAATGTCTTGACTTATGTACCATGTAGCATTTTTCTGAATAACTGTTAATAGAAGTGGTGGTAACTATTTTAGACTAAGGGAATTAATTATTTCTCATTATAAGTATTCTTATTATTGTGGGTTTTTCATAGTGTTTCTTCTTATTAAGTAGTAAAATTTCTCTTCTGTTTCTAGTTCATTGAGAATTTTTATCATGAACGGTTTGAATTTTGTTAACATACTTTTTCTCAATTTAGTGAGATAATTCTATAATATTTTCTTTATTTATTTAGCATTGTAAATTACAGCTATTAATTTTCAAATTTTTGAAAAAAATCACTTTCCATTTCTGGAATAAACCCCACTGGTCCATGATGTGTTTTCCTTTTCATTTAAATTTCTGTATATGGTTTTCTGACATTTTATTAAGAATTATTCAAAGGTCATGAGCATATTTGTCTGTACTCTTTTTTCCTTGTAATACCTTTGTCTAGTTTCAGTATCAGAGTAATGCAGAATTCATAAAATGAGTTGGGATGTTTTCCCTCTTCAGGTTTTGAGAGAAATTATCTGAGATTATTATTTCTTTTTAAATGTCTAATAGAATTGATCATTGAAGCCATATAAGCCTGCAATTTCCTATTCATAAAGTATTTTGTTTTAATAATTCAATTACTCTAATAGGTACAGGTTTAAAGAGTCTCTCTTTTAAAGAAAGATTGAGAATTTCTGTATTTTTATAAGATTTGTCATTCTATCTAAATCATTGAATTTATTTGCATAGATTTAATTATAAAGCTTCCTTATTTTAAAATTTTTCATATTATATGTAGTGCTGATACATTTTCACTTGTAAGTTTTGTAATTTCTGTTAGCATTTATTCTTTATTGATTAATATAAACAAATGTTAATAATTTTTATAGATTTTTTTTAACTCAGCTTTTGGTTTCATTGAGTTCCTCTATTGAGATCTATTTTCTGATTTATTGATTTCCACTCTTAATTTGAACATTCCTTCTTTCTATTCAATTTTTCTGTAATTTGCCTTACTATTTTTAGCTTCTTAAAGTGGAAGCTTAGCCATTAGTTTGACCATTTGTCATTTTTTAATATAAGCATTTAGTGCTATAAATTTTTATCCATAATTACATACATTTTAAAACCTATACATTTTATAATGCTGTGCTTTCATTTTCATTTAAAATAATTTCTAATTCCCTATGCTTTTTGTTTTGTTTAAAATTGTACTGTTTAACTTTCAAATACTTGAGTTTGTACAATATACACTATGCTTTTAATTCTTTTAAATTTGTTGAAATATAATAAGGTCAATGTTGATGCATGATTTATATGCATTTGAATAAAGAGGAGACCTATTTTGAATTATGTTATTGCTGTTAGATGTTGTCCAGTTGGTTCTGACTCATAGTGACACTATATACAACAAAATGAAATACTGCCTGACCCTGCACCATCCTCACCATGACTGCTATGTTTGAATCCATTGTTGCAAGATGTAGTCTCATCCTCTTTCTAAGGAACATTCATTCTGTCTGTCCAAGATAGACTTGTTCATGCTTCTAGCAGTCAGTGTAAAATTAAATCCTTGACAATTTTAACTTTTCTCCATTTGTCATTATATTGCATATGGTCAAATTGTGAGGATTTTTGTTTCCTTTATGGTGAAGTATAATCTATGCTAATGGCTGTAGTCTTTGATCTTCAATAGTGTTTCAAGTCCTCTTGCTTTTCAGACAAGGTGGTGTCATCTGCACATTGTAGGTCTTAGTAAGTCTTTCTCCAATCCTGATGCTACGTTCTTCTTCAGATAGTCCAGCTTCTCAGATTATTTGTCAGCATACAGAC
>NW_006408746.1:2687961-2688634 GCF_000296735.1 Chrysochloris asiatica | reverse complement strand
GGCTTTGCAGTCTGGCACATTAACAGCACCACATCAGAATGCCATTGGATTTATAGGAACCATTTATTAAGGAGCAACACTTCACAAGACTCCTTCAGCTTCTGTATCAAAGCAATATATCAAAGAAATCAGCATCAAGTTCATAGGTTTCTTCACTCTGTATTAGCAGAGCACCTTATAATGATTATTATAACACTGAAATGCATTTTAATAATAGGTTGCTTTCAGAAATAAGCAATTAAATTAGAAATATAAATACAATTTCAGAAAGTCAATTTATATGCTAAACTGTGAAATAGAAGTGTATTATTAGAGTGAAAAAATGAAAGTATAATCTTTTATTGTTAATAAGTTATTTTAGCATCCCTTTAGCTTTCTTTTTTAATGAATATATTTTTTTAATAATATGAAAACTAATTGGAGATCTTCTGATATTTTAAATAAGCCCTACATGTACATCTAGAGAAGCAACAAACTTGATTTCCATACTTCTGTCTTTAAACCTGTTAAGGTAAGGTCAAAAATAGAGAGTTTGGGAAATAAGGTTGCCAAAATTGTTCAGTCTTAAATAGTATAAGGCACCAAATAAGTTTTGATTAATGTTTCAAGATTAACACTGTCTTAGTTAAATAGCAAGTGCTTTTTCATTCAATAATGATGATAACTCATTAAA
>NW_006408746.1:2685622-2686875 GCF_000296735.1 Chrysochloris asiatica | reverse complement strand
TCAATAATCAGTGTCCATGGGAGCAACAGTCAAAAAATCAAATGAGCAAATCTGCTGAAAAAGACCCTTTTAAAGTGTTAATAAGCAAAGTTTCCACTTAGAGGACTAACCTGGGTATTTTCGATCACCTCATATGTGTATAAAAGCTCGATAATCAATAAGAAAGACTGAAGAAGAATTGATGCCTTTGAATTATGGTGTTGGTAAAGAATTCTAAATATATCAAAGTCTGCCAGAAGTATGAATAAATGTGTCTTGAAAGAAACACAGCAAGAATACTCTACGAATTAGGATGGCAAAACTTTGTCTCACATATTTTGGACATGTAATCAGATGACACCAGTACTGGAGAATAACATCATGTTTGCTAAAGTAGTGGGTAACGGAAAAGGAAGAAAACCCTTAATGAGATAGATGGAACCTGTGATTATAACAATGGGCTCAAGCATAGCAACAATTGTGAGAATGGCACAGGACCAGGCAGTCTTTCACTCTATTTTACATAGAGTCACTCTGTTAGAATTGACTTGGGGTGCTTAACAACAAAAAGACATTGTTCCGGAAGGATTTGAATGAATCCCCTGGTTGTTCTTCCAGGATCATTACCCCTGGTATAAATGCAGTTGACAGCAAGATCGGCAGAACATGTACCATCTTGACTTCTTCAGCCAAAGGCACTGTCTCTAAAAAGAGGAATCACCAAACTGAATGGCGGGGATTTTGTACTTAGTAGTTCAGAGACTCCCAGGCAGTCTACAGACTGTGTCAAAAGGTACGGAGTCTCTCATATGTACAGACTGCATTCGTCACAAATTTACTGGGTCAAGAATTCCTGATAAAAGCATCTCAAGAACAGAGTTGACTCGTTGAACACTAATGACTGAAGACTAGAAGAGCTGTGACGTGGCATCAAGAACATCATATAGGAAGAAAGCAGAAGGTCACTAAAAAGACAAGAAAGAAAAAAAAGACCAAAGTGGATGTCAGAAGAGACTGAAACTTTCTCTTGAACATAGGGTAGATAAAGGAATGGAAGAAATAGTGACGTGAAAGCTAAAAAGAACATTTCAAATGACAGGTCGAGAAGACAGAGTATTATAATGAAATATGCAAAGACCTGGAGTTAGCAAACCAAAAGAGAAGAACACACTCAAACTGAAAGAACTGAAGAAAAAATTAAAGCCTGACATTGCAATACTGAAGGATCTCATGCACAGAATATTGAACCATGCAAAAAGCATCAAAAGAAGATG
>NW_006408746.1:2682680-2684202 GCF_000296735.1 Chrysochloris asiatica | reverse complement strand
AAAAAAACAAGCAACACATGTACTTCCGCAGTGATTTGAAACACTCCCTATTTCAGTAATCATGTAGCCCTTGACTCATTCACCGTATTCATGTGTGATATACCTTAAATATATCTAAAATCCCTAAATCTAGTACAAAGTTGAGATAGGTAAGAATTGGGACACTCTTTGTCAAATATGATAAAACATATATGCCTCAATGTACAAAGTTAAAGTAATATATAGAGCAGAGGTAAATAATGTTTTTTCAAGGCAAGCATTTCACATGGGTATTTAAATGGGCCAACTAGGAAAATGGGAATCCATATGGAGAGAAAATCTCACTATATTACCATTCCACTCTA
The DNA here is from genome assembly GCF_000296735.1 of Chrysochloris asiatica. Classification (NCBI taxonomy): domain Eukaryota; kingdom Metazoa; phylum Chordata; class Mammalia; order Afrosoricida; family Chrysochloridae; genus Chrysochloris; species Chrysochloris asiatica. The sequence continues at coordinate 2,683,858 of NW_006408746.1, read as the reverse complement.
CTTTTTAATAAAATGTTCATCAGATACCTCAATTTCCTTTGGCGTTTTGAAGAATAGGTCTATTATCAGAAGCATATAATTTTTGTCTCCTCTCAACGAATATTTTGAAAAGCTTAGTCATTACACTAATGGAAATACCTTCCAATAATCAGAGAAAAATAGCTTTTGCAATGACAAATTGCTTAAAGCAAAACTAAAATGTTTGTACAACATTTCTTAAACCTGACAAATATTAAGGATATTTGAATATTCAAATGCAAAGTACATTTTCTGATTTAAAATTATATTTTATGGCTAGAAGCAGAAAGTTTAAGAAACTACTAATTTGATGAAAAGTACAATTTATGCATGGTTAGGTTTAAGTGCAAGCTTTAAAGATATGCCAATATTGACCCTACAAATATATAATATTTATGTTAAATAAATTCTGAATTCTGTATATTTTGATAATGCCCTGAATTCATAAAATATTTAAATACAATCTATATTATTTGTAATCTATTCATGGATTTTGTGAATTGAATTATTATGGAGGTACAGCTTTTCATTATTTTGGGAAACCACAACAAAAATAGAACTTTAATTTCAAGACCAATAAATCAAAAAAAAAAAAAAAAGTTAGATACTTTAAAAAGTCACTTTATCAAAGTGAAATATCAGTGTTAGCTTATTCCCTCAAATCTAATTTATTTTGTCTCAAATGGCTTCATTTTAAAAAGCAATTCTCTCTTTCCTATTCAGTGAACAGTAGGACAGGGTTGTAGACACACATATTGGAATTAAATTTTAAATTTCTATGAGACATTGCCATAAACATTTTGCTAAAGGGCTTCATAAATGGTAAATAATAATCTTACCAATACAATCATTTGCTTATCTACTATTACTTTCCACAAGTCTACTTAATATTTTATTGAAAGCATGTATTGAGTGATACTAGAATTGCCAATATCAAGTATTTTCAGTTGATAAAAATGTTATCAATGCTTACTTTCATATTCAATTTATAGAGTTATATTATTTGCATCCACCACTTGTCTGTCAGTTTGTCCTACTATGGTGGCTTGTGAGTTGCTGTGATCATAGAAGCTTGGCGACGGGTTCTTAAAATAGCAGCAGGGTCACCCGCAGTGTACAGGTTTCAGATGAGCTTCCAGACAAAGACAGACTAGGAAAAA
>NW_006408746.1:2655090-2682508 GCF_000296735.1 Chrysochloris asiatica | reverse complement strand
TGGGACCTTCATTTGCTGATGGGGCACAACTCAAAATGAAAAGAAATCGCTGTAAACATCCATGAATAATCAGAACATGGAATGTATGAAGTATGAATATAGGAAAATTGGAAATCATCAAAAATTAAATGGAACACATAAACATCGATCTCTTAGGTATTAGTGAGATGAAATGGACTGGTATTGGCTATTCTGAATCTGAAAACCACATGGTTTACTATACCAGGAATAGCAAATTGATGAGGAAGGGTGTTGCATTCATCATCAAAAAGAACACATCAAGATCAGTAATGAGGTACAATGCTATCTGTGATAGGATAATATCCATGCACCTAGAGGGAAGACCAGTTAATACCACCATTATTCAAATTTTTGCATCAACCACTAAAACCAGTGAGGATGAAAGAGAAGAAATCTATCAACTTCTTAAATCAGAAATTGAACAAACATGTAATCAAGATGTATTGATCATTAAAGGTGATTGGATTGCAAAGGTTGTAAACAGAGAGGATCAATCATTGGTAAATATGGCCTTGGTGATAGAAAAGATGCTGGAGATCTCATGATAGAATTCTACAAAACCAATGTGTTTTTTTTTGTTTTTTTTTTCAAATACCTTTTTTAGACAGCATAAGAAATGATCATACACGTAGACCTCACCAGATGAAATACACAGAAATCAAATTGACTACATCTGTGAAAAGAGACGGTGGAAAAGCTCCACATCATCAGCCAAAACAAGAAAAAGGGCAGATTGTGGAACAGACCATCAATTGCTCATATGCAAATTCAAACTGAAGCTGAAGAAAAAGATAACAAATTCATGAGAGCCAAAATATGACCTTGAATATATCACACCTGAATTTAGAGATCATCTGAAGAACAGATTTGATACACTAAACACTAAAACTGAAGACCAGAAAAGTTCTGGGATAACATTAAGAATATCATACAGAAAGAAAGCAAAAAGTCATTAATAAGACAGAAAGCAGGAAAAGATTAAAAAAAAAAAATGTCAGAAAAGACACTGAAACTTACACTCCAGTGTACAGATGTTAAAGCAAATGGAAGAAATGAGGAGGTACAAGAGCTGAACAAAAAATATCAAAGGTCAGTTTGAGAAGACAAAGTCAAATACTACAACGAAATGTGCAAAGATCTGGAGTCAGAAAACCAAAAGGGAAGAACACACTCAGCATTTCTCAAGCTAAGGAAACTGAAGAAAAATCAAGCTTTGATTTGCGCTATTGAAGGATTATCTGCATAAATTATAGAATAATGCAGAAAGCATCAAAAGAAGATGGAAGGAATACACAGAGTCACTGTACCAAAAGGAAATGGTTGATGTTCAACCATTTCAAGAGGTAGCATATGATCAAGTGCCAATGGTACTGAAGCAAGAAGTCCAAGGTGCATTGAAGGAATTGGCAAAGAACAAGGCACCAAGAACTGATGGAATAAAAATTGAAATATTTTAAGAAAGTGAGTTGACACTGGAGGTACTCACTCATCTATGACAAGAAATTTGGAAGACAACTATCTGGCCAACAGATTGGAAGAGATCTGTATTTGTGCCCACTCAGGATATGGAAGAGTGGTGACCCAATGGAAGGTGGAAATCATTAGGTAATATCTTTGATATCCCATGCAAACATACATTATCAGAGAACTTCCAGAGGTTCAAGCCAAATTTAGAAGAGGGCGTGGAATAAAGGATATCATTGCTGATGTCCGATAGATCTTGGCTGAAAGCAGAGAATACCAGAAAGATGTTTACTGTTTTATTGACTACGCAAAGGCTTTCGATTGTGTGGATCATGACAAGCTATGGACAACATTGCGAAGTATGAGTATTACATAACATTTAATTGTGCACATGAGGAATCTGTACATGGACCAAGAGACAGCTGTTCAAACAGAACATGGAAACATTGAATGGTTTAAAATTAAGAAAGTGTGCAATGGGGTTATAGTCTTTTACCATACTTATTCAAATGTTATGTTGACCAAATAATCTAAGGAACTGGGTTATGTGAAGAAAAATGTGGCATCAGGATTGAAGGAAGAGTCATTAACTTCACATCCATGTGAAAGCTGGACAATGATTAAGGAAGACCGTAGAATAATTGATACTTTTGAGTTATGGTGTTGGAGGAGAATATTGAAAGTGCCATGGGCTGTCAAAAGAAGAAACAGATCTGTGTTGGAAGAAGTGCTGCCAGAGTGCTCCTTGGAGGTCAGGATGGCCAAATGTCTACTTCAGACATATTGTCAGAAGGGACCAGTCACTGGAGAAGGATATCATGTTTGGTAAGGTGGGAAGTCAGAGAAAAATAGGAAAACCCCTGCAGGATGGGTTGGCAAAGTGGCAGCATCAATGGGCTCAAGCATGGCAACAACTGTGAGTTTGGTCTAGGGCCAGGAAGTATTTCATTCTGTTGTGCATAGGTTGCTATGAGTTGATTCTGACTCGATGAGACCTAACAACAACAACAACAACATACTCTTAACATGGCTAGTAATTCTATCTGTTGGATTTGAACATCTTTTCAGTGCCATTTGTGCCAGCCAGGGGGAAGGAAGAAAAAAATCAAGGGGTACTATAGCAGAAATCCATTTGTGATTACATTCAAATTACTGTTGTTAGGTACCATGGAATCAGTTCTGACTCATAGTGACCCCATGCATAAATAAACAATGCCCAGTGGTGTGTCATCCTGACAATAGTATGTATGTTTGAGCCCATTTTTGCAACCACAGTGTCAATCCATATCCTTAAGTTTCTTCCTCTGTTTTGCTGACTCTACTTTACCAATTGTTATGTTCTTTTCCAGACACTGTTTCCTCTTTATTATACATCTAAAGAAAGTGAGATACAGTATCATCATCCTAGCTTCTTAGAAGCATTCTGGCTGTACGTCTTTCAAGATGGATTTGTTTATTTTTCTGAAAGTTTATGTTATAGTCAGGATTCTTCACAAGTACTAAAATTAAAATTATATAAACAATATATTATTAGAAATGTATCCCATGTCTGCTCATTCAGGTATAAGATACATTACATGTAAAAAATGTCGTATCTGTTGCCATTGAGTCAATTCTACACATTGTCACCCTATAGGACAATGTGGAACTGTCTTGGAGGGTTTCCAGGGTATAATATTTATAGAAGCTGACTGTCACACTTTTCTCCTACAATTAATTCAAACCACCAGCCTTTTGGAAAATAATCAAAACTCCTCAGTAGTTGCTTAGTAAATCATCAGTAAATTAATTAATTACCTGACATAAACCTACTGCATGGCATATTTATTTAATGATATAGCTAAATGGTACAAATAATAAAAATATGAATATACATTAACATATTAAACTGGTTGCTTCTGTTGTAGATATCTCGTTATCTGTGCTGCCAATGTGAATGCTAAGCAAAGAAATTAACTGTCAAATGCTTTATGATCCTGTATTCCTAATCTCCCTTCAACAAACAAAAATTCAGTTTGTTTATTAAGAAAACTCAATGTTCAATAGTTCAGATATTGTACATTTTATGTTGCAGTGTTTTGTAATGAAACTGTCAACTTTTGTTCCATTCGGGTAAATAGACAACTAACCTCATTTTAAAACACAGACTTCCATGTCTCTGTGAGCACCATGTGCCACAAATAAAGAAGAGCTGTGAGCATAAAAAACAAAATACTGTTAACATTAAAACATAAAGAGCAATAGCAATCAGTTCAAGAGCTATAAGAGAGATTATAAGAAATGTATCCTCAATCACATTTACTACTTTAAGAAACATAAAGTCTACCAAATTTGCCTTTAAAACACTCTCTGTAATATTTCTCAAACCTAGTAAATAAACCTTTCATGGCAGATGCTATTTTTAATTTGAAACATTTGCAATTTCTTATATGCTATTATATTTCTAGAGCAACAAATAGGATATCCATTATTAACCTTAGTAATAACAGAAATATATTTCATTAATAATATACTTTGATATAAAATAGCTTATTTAAATGATATATCATTTTTAATATTTATTTTTTAAATCACTGTATTTCCCCTAAACCCTAAGAAGAACCAGAAGAACCTGAGTTAATTATTTACCCCCAGATCAAATAATTAAAAAGGATTTAATTTCCATAACTGACTCTCTCATTAAAAATCACTTCTAAGGTAGCATTTTGGAATAATAAGTATGTATGTTAAAATGTCTACTATAATTATACACAAGCAGATGTTTAACAATACAAACCAAAAATAAACATGTAAATAAATAAATAAAACAACAAAGGAAACAGAAAATATAGGGTGAATAAAAACATAACAGAAAACAATGTTTGATGCATCTAAGCGCTATTATTTTACATGCGACAACATTTCCATAAATTTATTGCAAAGTTGCAATGATTTGAGAAGATGTCCACTTGAATTTTGTTTAAAATGTGGTATGATACTAGCTCTGACATCAAAATCAATCTTTTTAATGTAAAAATGTATCTTCATTTTTTATGGCACTCTAATGAAACTAATGGAGTCCTGATGTGGTGCTGTGGGTTAACTTGCCACACGGCAAAGCTATTTGAACTGAAAGGTCGGTGGTTCAAGCTCACCAGTTGCTCCTCAGAAACCCTATACAGGGTCGATATGGGTCGAAAGCACTTAAAAACAAGTGAAATTAAGACAAGTGTATCAGTGAGGAAACATTTCTGATCACAGAGATGTTTTAAATATGTTTTGTTCAGAATGAACCTTAGCGTGTATGGTTGCAGCCCTAGTAGCAATATTTTTAAATTGTCCGTGTGTGTGTGTATGTGTGTGTAATGCGAATCAAAGTCAACCTTATATGTTTATTTAAAACTTATTAGACATGTAAAATTTTAAACAATGTTTTTTTTAAAAATTAAGACAAAAATTTCCAGAAATAGTAAAAGTGAGAGAGATTTAGCAATTCTAATCTTGGATATATCCATGATATCTCCAAATTTGTAACCACATGAAAAGAACACACACAAAAATGTATATGGAAAAATCTCTACTCTCATAAATCTACACAAGAAAAACATACACCTAGAAAAATGCACAGAAGAGAAAATGCTTTCATGGAAAATTGCTCATATCACAAAATGCCAACATGGAAGCATGGTCACTCAGAGAAAGACTTGCATAGAGAAATTTACATATCTAGGTGAAGAGGTCTCTTTGAATCATGTCTATGATTGGATAAAATCCATACGTCTACAGGGAAGACCAATTAATACCATTATTATTCAACTTTGTTGTTAAGTGCTGTCAAGTCGATTCCAACCCATAGTAACCCTGTATAGGGTTTCTGAGGAGCAGCTGGTGAGCTTGAACCACTGACATTGGAGTTCAGATGGCATTGCAGTCTGACGCACTAACTAACAGAGCCACACCAGGACTTCATTGTTTAACTTTACACACCAACAACTATAGCTAGTGAGGATGATATTGAAGAATTCTACCAACTTCTTCAGTCTGAAATTGATCAAGCATACAGTCAAGATATATTGATAATCAATGGCAATTGGAATGCAAAGGTTGAATACAAAGAAGGATATGTACTTGGAAAATATGGCCTTGGTAATAGAAATGATGCTGGAGATCACATGGTAGAATTCTGCAAGACCAATGATTTGTTCACTTCAAATGTCTATTTAAACACCATAAAAGATGACTATACCTACCAGGTGGAATACACAGAAATCAAAATTGACTACATGTGTGGAAAGAATGGAAAAACTCCATATCATCAGGCAAAAAATTCTAGAGGCAGATTGTGGAACAGGCCATCAATTGCTTATATGCAAAGTCAGACTGAAGCTGAAGAAAATGAAAACAAGTCCACAAATCCCAGAATATGATTGAATATATTCCACCTGAAATTAGAGATCATTTGAAGAACAGATTTGATACATTTGACGTCAAAGACTTAATACAAGAAGAGTTTGGGGGTGACATCAAGAACATCATACAAACAGAAACCAAAAGGTCATTAAGAAGACAAGAAAGAAGGAAAAGCCCAAAATGGATTTCAGAAGAGACTCTGAAACTTCCTCTCCAGCATAGAGATGCTAAAGAAAATGGAAGAAATGAGAAGGTACAAGAGCTGAACAGAACATTTCAAAGGTCATTGCAAGAAGACAAAGTCAAATATTATATTAAAATGTGCAAAGCCCTGGAGTTAGAAAACCAAAAGGGAAGAATTTGCTCAGCATTTCTCAAGCTGAGGGAACTCAAGAAAAACTTCAAGCCTTGACTTGTGGTATTGAAGGATTCTCTGGGCAAATTATTGATTGATGTAGAAAGTATGAATAGAAGATGGAAGGGATACACAGAGTCACTATATCAAAAGGAAATGGTTGATATTCAATGGTTTCAAGAGGTAGCATATGATCAGGAGTCAATGATCCTGAAGAAAGAAGTCCAATATGCATTGAAGGAATTCACAAAGAATAAGGCACTGGCAATTGATGGAATACAAACTGAAATCTTTCAAGAAAGTGTTGTTGTTGTTGTTGTCAGGTGCCATCAAGTCAGAAACGACTCATAACGACCCCATGCACAGCAGAACGAAACAATGTCCGATCCCACTAAAGCCACTAACTCATCTATGCCGAGAAATTTGGAAGAAAGCTATTTAGTCAACTAATTGGAAAAGATTCGTATTTGTGTGCATTCAAAAGAGAGGTGACCCAATGGAACTAGGAATTCATCACTGATATTTGATGTGAGGAAAGTTTTACTAAAGATAATATAAAAACAGCTACAACCATACATTGTCAGAGAACTTTCTGAAGTTCAAGCTAGATTCAGAAGAGGACATGGAATGAGGGATATCATTGATGACATCCAATGGATCTTGGCTGAAAGCAGGGAATACCAGAAAGATGTTTACCTGTGCTTTATTGACTATTCAGAGGCTTTCAATTGTGTGGATCATGACAATACGTGGACCCACTGCATAATATGAGTTTTCCAGAACCCTCAATTGTGCTTATGAGGAAACTGTATATAAACCAAGAGGCAATTGTTCGAATAGAACAAGGGAAAACTGAATGTCTTAACATTAGTAAAGGTGTGCTACAGGGTTGTATTTTTCACTATAGTTATAAACCTGTATCTTGAGCAAATAATCTGAGAAGCTGGGTTCTATGGGGAAAAAAAAAAAAAAAAGTGTCATCAGGATTGGAGGAAGACTCATTAACAACCTGTGATGTGCAGGTGATACAACCTTGCTTGCTGAACGTGAATAGGACAGAAAATAGTTGCTAATGAAGATCAAAGACCACAGCCTTTGATATGGATTGCATCTCAATGTAAAGAAAAAAATCTTCACCTTTAGACCAATAAACAACATTCTTATCAATGGAGACAAGATTGATGTTGTCAAAGACTTCATTTTTCTCGGAACAACCATCAGTACTCATGGCAGCAGCAGTCAGGAAATCAAATGACTTATTGCATTAGGCAAATCTATTGCACAAGAACTTTTTAAAGTATTGAATAGCAAAGATACCAGTTTTAGGACTAAGGTGTGCCTGACCCAAGCCATGATATTTTCAGTAATCTCATATGCATGCAAAAGTTGGACAATGATTAAGGAAGACCATAGAAGAATTGATGCATTTGAGCTATAGTGTTGGAGGAGAATTCTGAAATTACCATGAAATGCCAAAAGAGCAAATAGATCTGTGTTGGATGAAGTATAACCAGAGTGCTCCTTGGAAGCCAGGATGGTCAGACTTCATCTCTCATACTTCAGAAATCATTGTCATTGGATAAGGATATCATGTTTGGTAGGGTGGAGGGTCAAAGAAAAAGAGAAGACCCCCGGTGAGATAGATTGGCAAAGTGGCAGCATCAATGGGCTTAAGCATAGCAATGATTCTGAGGTTGGCACAGGATCGGGCAGTGTTTCATTCTGTTGAGCATAGGGTCACTATGACTAGGTACCGAATCAATGGCACTTAACAACAATGATAGCAGGTGAAGAGGTATTTCCCCACATGACACATACTGCAGACATTTTTAATAGTAGATAACTGTTTATCTCCCAATTATAAGAATGAATACCTATTAGCTATATTTGATATTGTTATTCATATCTTATGTGGAGTCCTGGTCTGACAATGTTGGATAAGAACTAGACGCGAACCATAAGGTCAGTAGTTCAAAACCTGCAGCCGCTACTCAGAAAGCCTACAGAGGTTCTCTATGAATGAGAGCCAATTTGATGGCACTTAACAACAGCATCTTATGATTAAAATACTTCATATTCATTTGCAAAAATCTGCATTGTGATTTTATTGAGGACAATTAAATAATAATTTTGCCATGTTAGTATTCTGTTTTTTTGTTTGTTTTTAATGCCGTTGAGTTGGTTCCAACTCGTGAGTTTCCAAGGAGCAACTGCTTGGCAGTCTAGTACTTATTCTATCATCAGTTGTAAGTGTATATTAATTCAAGCCTATACATATGTTCCATGTAAGAAGAGGGCTTCAATGTTCTTGTTTATAAATGATTGTAAGGAAAAATATATGAAATTAAAGCGAACGGTTTTTATCAACAAACTTTATTCAGAAGAAAAAACAATAATAATAGAAATTGTCAAAAATAACACAAAAAAAGAGCGGAGTTCAGGACCTTACCCAGAGAAGCAGTGATGCCTGAGATGGAGGTAGAGACAGTGATGTGGAGAGATGGAGCAGGGAGCAGTTGGGGACTTTAGACAGAGAGGGAGTAGGACTGTGTGCTGACGACCAGGGGGCAGGCTTGTAGGGTATACCCTTTGGTTGGTTGATGATGCATGAAGGGGATTGTAACCATAGCAATGAAATGATATATGATAGGATGAATGTAAAACTAATGTTCTTCCATGTAAACTATCACATAATTCACAATAAAACATTAAAAAAAAGACAAGCCATAAAAAAATTAACACAAACAAAATAAATATTCTCAAAAATATGATTATTGAATCCTGGGATGCCACAGTTTCCTATCACCATTAAATCCAGGATGTCGTGATTCTATGGAATTATGTTAGCAGGATGTTCAACCAGGTCATTTACATTTTAACTTTTCCAAAATCATATTTATTGCCACTGATTCAATCCCAACTTCTAGCAACCCTGTATTGGATTACTGAGGCTGTAATTCTGTACAGTTGGTTTGTCTTATACCAGAAGGGTCACCATGGTGGACAAGTTTCAGATGAGCTTCCAGACAAAGACAGACTAGGAAGAAAGAGTGACAAACTACTTGTGAATATTTAGTCATTGAAAACCTTGTGAATAGCAGAGAAACACTGTCAGATATACTGCCAGAAAAAAATGAGCCCTTCAAGTTGGAAGGCATTCAAAATGCGACTAAGGAAATGCTGCCTCCTGAAAGTAGAGTTGACTGTGATAATACGAATGGAATAAAGCTTGTGGGAGAAAAAGTCAGTGGGACCTTCATTTGCTCTTCATTTTGCACAACTCAAAATGAAGAGAAACAGCTGTAAACATCCACTGAAAATCAGAACATGGAATGTATGAAGTATGAATCTGGGAAAATTGGAAGTTGTCAAAAATGAAATGGAACGCATAAACATTGATATCTTAGGCATTAGTGAACTGAAATGGATTGGTACTGACCATTTTGAATCTGACAATCACATGGTTTATTATGCCGGGAATGACAAATTGAAGAGGAATGGTGTTGCATTCACCCTCAAAAAGAACATGTCCAGATTAGTCATGAGGTATAACGCTGTCTGTGACAGGATACTACCCATGCGCCTACAGGGGAGCCCAGTTAATACCACTATTATTTCAAATTAATGCACCAACCACTAAAACCAGTGAGGATGAAATAGAAGAATTCTACCAACTTCTTCAGTCTGAAATTGATCAAATATGCAATAAAGATGTATTGATCATTACTGGTGATTGGAATGCAAAGACTGGGAGCAAAGAGGAAGATTCGGTAGTTGGAAAATATGACCTTGGTGATAGAGAACACATGATATAATTCTGCAAAACAAATAATTTGTTCATTTCAAATACCTTCTTTAGACAGCATAAGAGACAACTATACACATGGACCTCACCAGATGGAATACATAGAAATCAAATTGACTGCATCTGCAGAAAGAAATGATGGAAATGTTCCACATCATCAGTGAAAACAAGGCCAGGGATAGAATGTGGAACAGACCATCAATTATTCATATACAAATTCAAACTGAAGCTGAAGAAAATGAAAACAAGTCCACGAGAGCCAAAATATGACCTTGAATATATCACAACGGAATTTAGAGATCATCTGAAGAACCAATTTGATACATTAAACTCTAAAAGACCGAAGACCAGAAGAGTTGTGGGATGACATCAAGAACATCATACATGAAGAAAGCAAAAAATCATTTTGAAGACAAGAAAGAAGGAAAAGGTCAAAATGGCTGTTAGAAGAGACACTGAAACTTGCTCTCCAGTGTAGAGATGCTAAAGCAAATGGAAGAAATAAGGAGGTCCAAGAGCTAAACCGAAATTTTCAAAAATCAGCTCGAGAAGATAGTGCCAAATATTACAACAAAATGTGCAAAGATCTGGAATCAGGAAAGCCAAAAGGAAGAACACACTCAGCATTTCTCAAGCTGGGGGAACTGAAGAAAAAGTTCAAGCCTCAACTTTCATTGTTGAAATTCTCTGGGCAAATTATTGAATGATGCAGGAAGAATCAAAAGAAGATGGAACGAATACACAGAGTCACTGTACCAGAAAGAAATGGCTGATATTCAACCATTTCATAAGGTAGCATATGATCAAGAGCTAATGATACTGAAGGAGAAAGTCCAAGGTGCATTGAAGGAATTGGCAAAGAACCAGGCACCAGGAATTGATGGAATAAAAATAGAAATATTTTAAGAAAGTGAGGCGGCACAGGAGGCACTCACTCATCTATGCCAAGAAATTTGGAAGACTACTATCTGGCCGACTGATTAGAAGAGATCCATATTTGTGACCACACTAAAGAGAGGTGACCCAATAGAATGCAGAAACCATTGGACAATCTCTTTGCTATCCCACATGATTAAAGTTTTGCTAAAGGTAATACAGAATCAGTTACAATCGTACATTAACAGAGAACTTCCAGTGGTTCAAGCCAGATTCAGAAGAGGCCGTGGAATGAAGGATATGATTGCAGATGTCCAACGGATCTTGGCTGGATGCAGAGAATATCAGAAAGATGTTTTTGGTGCTTTATTGACTATGCAAAGGCTTTTGATTGTGTGGATCATGACAAGTTATAGACAACATTGTGAAATATGAGTATTCCAGAACACTTAATTGTACTCATGAGGAATCTGTACCTGGACCAAGAAGCAGTTGTTCAAACAGAACATGGGAACACTGAATGGTTTAAAATTAATAAAGGTGTGCGACAAGGTTGTGTTCTTTCACCATACTTATTCAACCTGTATGCTGAGCAAATCATCCGAGAAGCTGGGTTATATGAAGAAAAACGTGGCATCAGAATTGGAGGAAAACTCATTAACAACCTGCAATATGCTGATGATACAACCTTGCTTGCTGAAAGTGAAGAGGACTTAAAACATTTACTGATGATGATCAAAGAGCACAGCCTTCAGTATGGATTACATCTCAATGTAAAGAAAGTGAAAATCCTCATCATTGCACCAATAAACAACATAACTGGCTAGATGGCACTTATTGACAGCAATGTCTTCGATTGTAGACCCAATTTGAAATGAGTTGCTAAGGAGTAAAGATTAAGTTTGGGGCTAAAATATAGCTATTACAGTGGAACTAAGGACTAAGGATTCCCCTATCCTATTAGTGAAATTCTGGTGTGGTGTCATAGGATAAGCACTTGACCTCAAGGTCAGTTTGAACCACAAGGTCAGCAGTTCAAACTCACCACCTGCCCTTTCACTCCTTGGAAACCCTATATAGGGTTGCTATGAGTCAGAATCAACTCGATGGCACTTAACAACACCACAATCCTATTAGAGGATATGGTGCCAGTCACTAACTTAGTGTCCCTTGAGGGCATGATCTGATTGCAATTTGTAAGACTGTTTTTAAACATGTTTGCCCTCTTGGCCTGAATCTTGCACCTGACTCATTACTTCTGTTCTCCAGTTCATGAGTTTTCTACCCATCGCCTAACCTGATTCATCAGTTCAGGCAGTCTTGAGCATCAAAAGCCTGTTGTCTGGCTTGCTGATTTGAGTTCTTCAGTTCTGGAGACTATGTGGGTGAGAACATTCCTCAAAAGTGCTCTCTGATATATGGATTTGGGTCTTGCCAGCCTCCACAAATGCATGAACCATTTATTTTGACAACTTTGAGTTTTGTGAGATGTTGAAGTGTATTACAAAACATTGAACTTTGTAGGAAGCAAGGAGTGGTGATTGATAGCAGGATTACGGAATGATGTAACATGCTGAAAAAGTCAGTTGTGATATGTTTGACCTTAATTCATAGACTTCAGTCTTGTACTGATCTTTCTCAAATAAATTATTCATGCAGTTGGTGTCAGAATGATGGGGCTTTTTGCAAGACCATGACTCAATGTAGTATGAGGTTTTCTGAATTCAGAAGAGACACTGTGGTTTTGGAGAAAGGGGGATAAATGGGATAATGAATAACTTTGGTTCTGGATGGAAAAAATCATTCATTGATTGAAGTAGCTGTGATGTTACAATCACCTACCCAAGGCAAAAGTTGTTTATGGGATAAAGAATTGGTATATGTCAGTTTAAATCCTGATAAATTAGGCAGTTTGGATGAATATGGAAATTCAGAGTCAAAAGAAAAGATAGAGATATACAATTCCTTGGTTTTTTTTATCAGTAGTAGCTGCAATGGCAAGGAAAAATAATGTAGGGGTTGATAGTAGCACTAAACCAAGACCAGATCCAGTTAGGTCAGAGCTACAACCACTTATCTCAGACTTCATTCAAAAGAAAAATTATATTAGAACAACAAGAAGTACCCCTACAACCACTAGTCATTAAGAATATATTCCAAGAAGAGAATGGGAAAAATCAAGAAGTTATTGAAACCAGAGGATATAGTGTTAAAGAACTGCTTAAATTTGTAGATCAGTATTGTCAGTGTCCTGAAGAACCATTATAAAATGGATTGTGAGATGAACTAATTTAGGGACAGTGTTTTTAGTTTGAATGCTACAGATTGGAAGAGTATGTTTGGGATGACGTGAGACTAATGACTCATTATGAATTTAGAACAATCATAAATGTTGTTGTTGTTGTTAGGTGCCATTGAGTCGGTACCGACTCATAGCAACCCTATGCACAACACTACAAAACACAGCCCAGTCCTGGGCCAACCTCACAATTGTTGCCATGCATTAGCCCATTGATGTTGCTACTCCACCAATCCATCTCACTGGGCCCCTCCTCTTTTTCTCTGACCCACCACCTTACCAAACATGATATCTTTCTCCAGCGACTGATCCCTTCTGACAATATGTTCGAAGTATGAGAGACAAAGTTTGGCCATCCTGGCCTCCAAGGAGAACTCTGGCTGCACTTCTTCCAACACAGATCTATTGGTTCTTTTGGCAGCCCATGGCAATTTCAATATTTTCCTCTAACACCATAACTCAAAAGCATCAATTCTTCTATGGACTTCCTTATTCATTGTCAAGCTTTCCTATGCATATGAGGTTATTGAAAATACCATAGCTTATGTCAAGCGCACCCTAGTCCTCAAGCTGACATCTTTGATCTTCAACATTTGCAAAAGTTCTTGTGCAGCAGATATGCCTAACGTAATATGTCATTTGATTTCTTGACTGCTGATTCCATGAGTGTTGATAGTTGATCCAAGAAGAATGAAGTCCTTGACAACATCAACCTTTTCTCAGTTGATAAGAATATTGTTTATTGGTCCAGTGGTGAGGATTTTCGTTTTCTTTACATTGAGATGCAATGCATACCAAAGGCTGTGGTCTTTGATCTTCATCAGTAAATATTTTAAGCCCTCTTCACTTTCAGCAAGCAAGATTGTATCATCTGTATATTGCAAGTTGTTAATGAGTCTTCCTCCAATCCTGATGCCACATTTTTCTTCATATAAACCAGCTTCTCAGCTTATTTGCTCAGCATACAGGTTGAATAAGTATGGTGAAAGAATAATACAACCCTGTCACACAATCTTCTTCATTTTAAACCATTCAGTGTTCCCATGATCTATTTAAATAACTGCCTCTTGGTCCAGGTACAGATTCCTCATGAGCACAATTAAGTGTTTGGAAAACTCATATTTTATAATGCTGTTCATAGCTTGTCATGATCCACACAATCAACAGCTTTTGCATAGTCAATAAAGCACAGAAAACATCTTTTTGACATTCTCTGCTTTCAGCCAAGATCCATCAGAAATCCGCAATGATATCCCTCATTCTATGTCCTCTTCTGAATCCAGCTTGAACCTCTGGAAGTTCTCTGTCAATGTACGCTTACAGAGATTTCTGTACTACCTTTACAAGTACTTGTACGTGTACTACCTGTACTACCTGTACAAGTAAAGTAAAACTTTACTTGCATGGGATATCAATGATATTGTCCGATGATCTCTGCATTCCATTGAATCACCTCTCTTTGGAATGGGCACACATACGTATATCTTGCAATCAGTTGGCCAGATAATTGTCTTCCAAATTTCTTGGCAAAGATGAGTGAGTGCTTTCAGTTCTGCCTCATTTCACTGAAAGTTTTCTATTTTCATTCTATCGATTCCTGATGCCTTGTTCTTTGCCAATTCCTTCAATGCACCTTGGACTTCGTCCTTCAGTATTCCCTGGCTCTTGATATTAGGCTTATTTTTGAAATGGTTGAGCATCAACCATTTCCCTTTAGTACCATGACTCTGTGTATTCAGTCATTGTGTTCAGCCAGTAGAATGAAATTGAAGAATTCTATTGACTTCTTTAATCTGAAATTGATCAAACATGCAATCAAGATGTATTGATCATTACTGGTGATTGAAATGTAAAGGTTTAACAAAGGGGAAGGCTCAGTAGTTGGAAAATATGGCCTTGGTGATAAAAAAAGTTGCTGGAAATCACACTATAGAGTTCTGAAAAGTCAGTGATTTGTTCATTTCAAATACCTTTTTAGACAGCATAAGAGACACATGAACCTTACTAGATTGCCTACACAGAAATCAAATTGACTACATCTGTGGAAAGAGACAATGGGAAAGCTCTATATCATCAGTCAAAAAAAAAGGGTCAGATTGTGGAACAGACTGTCAATTGCTCATATGCAAATTCAAACTGAAACTGAAGAAAACGAAAACAAGTCCACGAGAGCCAAGATAGGACTTTGAATATATCCCACCTGAATTTAGAGATCATATGAAGAACACATTTCATACATTAAACACTAAAGACCAAAGACCAGTAGAGTTGTGTGATGACATCAAGAACATCATACAGGAAGAATGCAAAAAGTCATTAAGAAGAGAAGAAAGAAGGAAAAGATTAAAATGGATGTCAGAAGAGACACTGAAACTTGCTTTCCAGCATAGAGATGCTAAAGCAAATGGAAGAATTGAAGAATTACACAAGCTGAACAGAAAATTTCAAAGGTCAGCTTGAGAAGACAAAGTCAAATATTACAAAAAAATGTGTAAATATCTGGAGTCAGGAAACCAAAAAGGAATCACATGCTCAGCATTTCTCAAGCTGGTGGAACTGAAGAAAAATTCAAGCCTTGACTTTAGTTATTGAAGGATTCTCTGGGCAAATTATTGAATGATACAGAAAGCATCAAAAGAAGATGGACGGAATATACAGAGTCATGAATAGTAATATTAAATTCATTTACACAAAAGGTTGACCCAAACGGACAGCCAGCCTGACGGGCTAAATAAAATTTATGGTACTGTCTGTTTAGCCTGAGAAGGAAACTGCCCCTCTCCCTCTCTAATTATTCAATGAAGGAAGCAGCTAATTCAGAGGAAGCAGCTAATGTGCTGTTTATGGAAGCAATATTGGAATGGCTTTATGGTGAGTGACCCACAATATTCATTCAATGAATATGCAGATATAATACACAGGTGATGGCAGATATAGTAATCAAGGAAGCCCCTTCAATATGGACACCCCATGTAAATTTACTACTGTGAAATAAAGCAACAATCCAAGAAGTCATGTTAGAATTGTTAACACCACTACCCCCCCATGGATTTTATAGCTCCAGGAAACATAAGGGTAATCAATAGGAGAATAGGAAGATACAATTGGGATAGAACTTCCCTCAATAGGAGAGAGATTTTTAGATGGTTACTGAGGAATGGGATAAATATATTGATGGAGTTGATACAAAGGTTCTAATATGGCCTGACAGGAGGTTGGGTGGACTAAGAAAACTTCTTCTAGTCCTCCAGTGTTAATGAGACCTGAACAAGTCCATTCTATTCATCCTAGCTGGGAAGAATTTAATGATGGAAAGTCCCACCTGGGACCATTTTGATCAGAGTCTCAGCTAGCTATCAAGGTCAGGATTGAAAAAGAGGTCAATATTCAATTCCAGACCCCAGCAGGGGACCTGAAGCAATATCACATGTGTGGATAAAATGGCCCAGAGTTTGGGACTTTTTTGGGGACTCCTGGAGCCCAATGTACTGTAAGCCCAAACTGAGATGATAAAATATTAAAGGTGTCTAAGGTGAGACTCCAAGAATATGGGGATGCAATTGTTCATGGTAGTAAAGTGAAAGTTTGGATGAGATCTGGAAAGTTTAAGTATGTCTTGTATGAATTAGTTATAGCTTCTTTACTAGAGTATGCATGCTATTGGTATGGCAAATATGTCTAATTGGGAAATGCTCCCTCCACCTAATATTGTAAAATGGAAGGCAAGTAAGTCTGCCTGTAGGCAAGCATTCATAGGACATGCTAAATGGGAAACATTAGAATTGTCAAAACCCACTCAGATGGTTAATTTGAAACAGTATAGGCTACTTGGTGGGCAAATGGAGATTATTGCTTTGATTAATGACATGCTAAAAGCTGCAGTATTGGTGCCAACAAATTCTCTGTATGGTTGTATGGCCTATGTAAAATGCATATGTCTCATAGAGGTTAGGAGTAGACTGTTGCCGTTGTTAGGTGCCATGGAGACAGTTCCTGCCAATAGCAAACCTATGTACAATAGAATGAAACACTTCCCTGTCCTTCACCATCTTCAAAATGCTGCTATGCTTGAACCCACTGCTGTTGTCACTGTGCCAGTCCATCCAACTGAGGGTCCTCCTCTTTCTCACTAGCCCTCCACTTTACCAAGAATGATGTCCCTCTCCAGGGATGGATTCTTCCTGATAATGTCTGAAGTATGAGAGACAAAGTCTTCGTCCTGGCTTCTCAGGAGAATTCTGGCTGTACTTCCTCTAAAACAGATTTGTTTGTTCTTCTGACAATGAATGGTACCATTAACATTCTTCTCCAGCACCATAGTTCAAATGCATCAATTCTTCTACAGTCTTCCTTATTCATTGTCCAACTTTATCATGCATATGAGACTACTGAAAACATCAAGGCTTGGGTCAGGCACACCTTTGTCCTCAAACGGACATCTTTTCTCTTAAAAACTTTAAAGAGGTCTAATGCAGCAGATTTGCCTAATATAAATTCCTTGACGTCTTCTTCCATGAATGTTGATGATGGATCCAAGCAAAATGAAGTCTTTGACAACTTCAATCTTTTCTCCACTTATCATGATGTTATTTATTGGTCCAGTGGTGAGGATTTTTGCTTTCTTTCCATTGAGGTGCAACCCATACCAAAGGCTGTGGTTTTAATTTTCACCAGTAAGTATTTTAAATCTTCTACACTTTAAGATGGCAATAATGTATTATCTGAAAATTGTAGGTTGTTAATGAGTCATCCTCCAATCCTGGTGCCATGTTTTCCTTTGTAAAATTCACCTTCTCAGATTATATTCTCCTCATACAAATTGAATATGTATATGAAAGAATACAACCCTGGTGCAAACCTTTTCTAATTTTAAATCATTCAGTGCCTCCTTGTACTGATCAAACAACTGCCTCTTAATCTGTGCGCAGGTTCCTCAGACACAATTAAGTGTTGTGGAATACTTAGTATCTGCAATATTGTCCATAGCTTGTTATGATTCACAGAATAGAAAGCCTTTTCAAAGTAAAAAAGGTATGGCTAAACATCTTTCTAGTATTCTCTGCTTTCAGCAAAGATCAATTTGTCATCAACAATGATATCCCTCATTCCATGTCCTCTTCTGAATCAAGCTTGAACCTCTGGCAGTTCTCTGACAATGTACTGTTGCAACCATTTTCTTAATTATCTTTAGCAAAGTTTTGCTTACATGTGATATTAATAATATTATCTGATGATTTTCACATTCTGCTGGTTCACCTTTCTTTGGAATAAGAACAAATATGGATACTCTCCAATCATTTGGCAAGGTAGCTGTCTTCCAAAGTTCTTGTCATAGATGAGTTAGTGCCAACAGTGCTGCATCAATTTGTTCTTTGCCAGTGCCTTCAGTAACCTTCATTCAGTGAACTTCATTCAGTGCTATGGGATCTTGATCACAGGATACCTCTTGAAAGGGTTGAATATCAGCCATTTCTTTATGGTAGAGTTACTTTGTGTAGTCTTTCCATCTATTTTTTATGCTTTTTTAACATCATTCAATATGTTGTCCAAAGAAACTTTTAGTGTTGCAAGTAGAAGTTTGAATTTTTTCTTCAATTCTTTCAGCTTGAGGAATGCTGATCATATTCTCCCCTTTTGTTTTCCTAACTCCAGATTATGGCATATTTAATTATAATACTTCATTTTGTCTTTTGCAACTGCCCTTTGAAATGTTCTTTCAAACTCTTTTAACTCCTCATTTCCTGTATTTACATTAGCATCTCTATGCTGGAGAGTAAGATTTAGAGGCTTTACTAATATTCATGTTGGTCTTTATTTTTTGTCTACTTAATAACCTTCTTGATGTTATCCCATAACTCTTCTGATTTTTGGTCATGACTGCCTAATGTATCAAATCTGTTCTAGAGATGATCTCTAAATCCAGGTGGGATGTGCTCAAGGTCATATTTTGGCTCTTCTGGATTTGTTTTAATTTTTTTAAACTTCAGCCTTACTTTGCATATGAGCAATTCAGTTTGACAGTTTGTCCTTGGACTGGTTTTGATTGATGATATGGAGCTTTCCATCATATCTTTCCAAAGATCTAATCAATTTGATTTCTGAGTATTGCATCTAGTGAAGTCTATGTGTGTATTTGTCTTTTATGTTGTCTGTTGTTTTAAAAGTGTACTTGTAATGATTAAGCCATTGGTATTGCAAAACTCTATCATATTATCACCATCATCATTTCTATCCATTTTGATCTTTTCCTTCTTTCTTGTCTTCTTAATGACTTTCTTCTTTCTTCCTGTATAATGTTCTTGATGTCATCCCACAATTCTTCTGGTCTTCAGTCTTTAGTGTATAATATATCAAATCTCTTCTTCATATGATCTCTAAATTCAGGTAGTATATATTCATGGTCATATTTTGGCACTTGTGGACTTGTTTTCATTTTCTTCAGCTTCGGTTTGAATTTCCATATGAGCAATTGATGGTCTGTTCCACAATCTGCCCATGGCCTTGTTTTGGCTGGTGATATGAAGCTTTTCATCGTCTCTTTCCACAGATGTCATCAATTTGATTTCTGTGTATTACAACTGGTGAGGTCCATGTGTATAATTGTTTTTTTTTTTGTATAAAGAAGATATTTTAAATGAATAAATGATTGGTTTTGCAGAATTCTACCATGCGATCTTACTGAAAACTTGCTGCCCCGCATATAGATACTAAAGCAAATGGAAGAAATGAGGAGGTACAAGGGCTGAATAGAAAATTTCAAATGTCAGCTACAGAAAACAAAGTCAAACATTATAATGAAAAGCACAAAGATCTGGAGTCAGAAAACCAAAAGGGAGGAAAAAGCTCAGCATTTCTCAAGCTGGGGGAACGGAAGAAAAAATTCAAGACTTGACTTTCTTCACCGAATAATTCTCTGGGCAAATTATTGAATGATGCAGAAAGCATCAGAAGAAGATGGAAGGAATACACAGAATAACTTTACCAAAAGGAAATGGTTGATAATCAACCATTTCAAAAGGTATCATATGATCAAGAGTCAATGATACTGAAGGAAGAAGTTCAAGGTGCATTCAAAGGAACTGGCAAAGAACAAGGAACCAGGAATTGATGGATTAAAAATCGAAATATTTCACCAAAGTGAGGCGGCACTGCAGGCACTCACTCTATGCCAAGAAATTTGGAAGACAACTAACTGTCCAACTGACTGGAAGAGATCCATATTTGTCTCCATTCCAAAGAAAGGTGACCCAACAGAATCATCAAACAATATCTTTGATATTCTATGCAAGTAAAGTTTTACTGAAGGTAATACAGAAACAGCTGCAAACATACATTGACAGAGAACTTCCAGAGGTCCAGGCCAGTTTCAGAAGAGGACATGAAATGAGGGATACCATTGCTGTTGTCTGATGGATTTTGGCTGAATGCAGAGAATACCAGAAAGATGTTTATCTGTGCTTTACTGACTACACAAAGTCCTTCAGTTGTGTGGATTATGACAAGCTATGGACAACATTGTGGAGTCTGAGTATTCTGGAACACTTCATTGTGCTCATGATAAATCTGTACATGGACCAAAAGGTAGTTGTTCAAACAGAACATGGGAACACTGAATGGTTGAACATTGAGAAAGGTGTGTGATAGGGTTGTATTCTTTTGCTGTATTTATTCAACCTGTATGCTGAGCAAATAATCCAAGAAGCTGGGTTATATGAAGAAAAACATGGCATCAGGATTGGAAGAAGACTCATCAACAATCTGCAATATGCAGATGACGCAACCGTGCTTGCTTAAAGTGAAGAGGACTTAAAATATTTACTGATGAAGATCAAAGACCACAGCCTTTGGTATGGATTGCATCTCAATGTAATGAAAACTAAAACCTTCACTACTTGATCAATAAATAACATTCTTATCAATGGAGAAAAGATTGAGGTGTCAAGGACTTCAATCTCTTGGATCAACTATCAACACTCATGGAAGCAGCAGTCAAAGAATCAAAGGACATATTGCATTAGGCAAATCTGTTGCACAAGAACATTTTAAAGTGTTGAAGAGAAAACATGTTAGCTCGAGGACTAAGGTGCGCCTGACACAGCTATGGTATTTTCAATAACCTCGTATGCTTGCAAAAACTGGACATTGAAAAAGGAAGACCGTAGAAGAATTGATGCTTTTGAGTTATTGTGTTGAAGGAGAATGTTGAAAGTGCCATGTGTTACCAAAAGAACAAAGAGATCTGTGTTGGAGGAAGTGCAGCCAGAATGCTCTTTGGAGGCCAGGTGGCCAAGCTTTGTCTCTCATACTTCAGACATATTGTCAGGAGGGACCAGTCACTGGAGAAGGATAACATGTTTGGTAAGATGGGAGGTCAGAGAAAAAGAGGAAGACCCCAGCAAAATGGATTGGCAAAGTGGAAGCATCAATGGGCTCAAACATTGCAATAGTTGTGAGGTTGGCCAAGGATGGGGCAGTGTTTCATTCTGGTTTGCATAGGGTTACAATGAGTCTGTACCAACTCGATGACACTTAATAATAACAATCATTTCTATCACCAAGTCCTTATTTTCCAACTATTGATCCTTCCTTCTTGTTTTCATCTTATTTATCCCAAACGCTAGTAATTCTCAACATATTTTGATGGCATGTTTGATCAATTTCAGACAGAATAAGTTGGTAGATTTCTTAAATTTCATCATCACTTCAATTTCAACCAGTCACTGGTTTTAGTGACTGGTTCATAAATTTGAATAATAGTAGTATTAACTGGTCTTCCTTATATACATATGAATATTAATCTGTCATAGACAGCATTATGATTCAAGATATACCTTGAAATGCTTATAATGAATATGACACCATTCCTCTTCAATTATTCATTCCCACATGACAAATCATGATTGTCATATTTAAAAGAGCAAATATCAGTCCATTTCAGCTCACTAATACCTAAGTTATTGATCTTTATGTGTTCCATTTCATTTTGACAACTTCCAATTTTCCTGGATTCACTCTTTGTACATTCCATATTCCAATTAATAATAGATGTTTTCAACTGTATCTCCTCATTTTGCATTGTGTTTCATCAGCAAATGAAGGTCCTGAAGCTTTACTCCATTGATGTCATCACAGCCAATGTACTTTGAGGAGGCAGCTCTTCTCTAGTCATATTTTGAGTGACTTTCAACATGAATGGCTCATCTTCCTGAACTATATCTGACAATATTCTGGTACTATTCATCATGTTTTGACATCTAATATTCTGGTGCTGTCTGACAGTGTTTCACTGCTATTCATTATGTTTTCAGTGGCTAAACATTCATAAATAATCGGCCTCTCCTTCTTCTGAGTCTGTCTTAGTCTGGAAGCTCGGTTGAAACCTGTCCATCATTGGTGACACTGCCGGCATTCAATATACTGGGGGCATACCTTCCAACATCATAGTAACACACAACCACTCCTTCCAACATCATAGTAACACACAACCACTCAGTATGATAAGCTGACAGATGAGTGATGTGACAGTAGACTAAATTGGTCTAAATAAAGTAGTGCAACCTGTGGCTCCACTCTTCCAGACATGGTATCTACAGTGCAGAAAAGGCAGCATGTTAAAGACACTGGTACTCCTGGTACTCAGTGATTTATCTTGCAAATGCCTTTTTCTAAATCCCAATCTCAGAAAAGAGCTAGCCACAGTTTGCTTTAATGTGAAAAGGATTTCAATGCATTTTCAGTGTTGCCTCAGGGTTATTTAAGCTCAGTAGGAATAAAAATGAATAATTACCAGGCATTATCATATAAGTGGAGTCCTGTGTGATACTGTAGGATAAGCACTGGACAGTTAACCATAATGCTGATAGTTCAAACCCACCAGTTTCTCTTCAGAAACAGGGTCTCTATTAGTCAGAACCAAGTGGACTGCATTTAACATAAACAATATCAGATAAGTACAAATCACTTTTTCATGGCTTGGAAATAATAAATATTGTTCTTTCTGTTATAATTATGTTATATAATATTTACATCTTTTTTTAAAAAATTACATCTATCACAAGTATCTCTATATTGCAGTATCTTCTAGTGAGAAGGTCTTGCAGTTATTCACAGAAGGCTTATCCATTCAGCACCAGGACTCTAGTGTTAATTTGTGGCAAACAGGGTCCATCAAATAGAACCCACCCTGTGGTATAAAGGAAACGAGGAGTAACTATGACTATGACTGCAGTGTAAAGGGAATAAAGAGTGCTGTGAAATCCCGCACAACATTTTGTAGGGTTTGTGATTGCCCAAGTCTATATCATGATGATTCCATAGTCTTATAGGAAGCTGAGGATCTCCTACCTCTTGTATCCTCAATATATAGAAAAGAAATACCGAAGCACCTATTTGCATTTGGAAATGTGGCATCAAACTTATCAAAAACACTTCTCAAATCATTGATTGTGACAAAGACTAATGCAGTAAGAGACTTCAGAGTAATTACTAATATTCATATTAGTTTCATATTCAGTCTTCAAGCCAATATTGCTTATTTTCCTAACCAGATACAGACACAGATGAAAGTAACACTCTTTAACCTTAACATATGGAAAGGCAACCCTCACTGCATTCATACTGTTGTTGTTGTTGTCAGGTGCCATCGAGTCAGAACCGACTCATAGTGACCCCATGCACTGCAGAATGAAACAATGTCTGATCCTGGGCCAATGTCACTACCGCTGCCACACTTGAGTCCATCAATGATGCCACCAGGCTAAACCATCTCGTTAGAGGTCTTCCTCTTTTTCTCTGACCCTCCACCCTACCCAGCATGACATCCTTTTCCAATGATTGTTTCCTCCAGACTATATGTCCAAAGTATGAGAGATGAAGCTTAGCCATCCTGGCCTCCAAGGAGCACTCTGGCTGCACTTCTTCCAAAACAGATCTATTGGTTCTTTTGGCATTCATACTAGCCTTCTTAAAATCAACTAAAACCTTTTGAGATGCCAGATTTGGAATAGCTTCATTGTTTCAAACATTCTAATATAGGTGCCCATGTTCATTTTTGTAGTAAAATGTAAAGACATGGCCGATATGAACGATTCACCTTGGAATGCTACTTTTACAGTTGGCAAAATATATTTGGCTTTGTCAAAGTTGCCATCTCCATAAATGGTTGTTGTTGCTGTTGTTAAGTGCTTTAGAGTGTTTCCTAGGGTTTCTAAGGAGTGGCTGGTAAGTTTGAACCACTGACCTTGCATGTAAAAGTCCATTGCTTATCCTATAGTGCCACACCATAGATGGTTGTTATTGTTGTTGTTAGGTGCCTTTGAATCTGTTCCAACTCATAGTTACCACATGCACAGCAGAGCAAAATTGCCCTGTTCTGTCCCATACTCCAATTGTAGTTACTCTGCCACTGGGCTTAAGATACTGTCTGTCTTCAGTACAGGCCTAATATCCCTATCACCTAAAACCAGAATTTTGTGTGGATAATCCACACTAGAATTATGAAGTATAAATTGACTATACTTTTCAGGAACATCAAAATGTATGGTTTGGAGGTTAGACAAATTACCATCTGTTCTGTGATAGAAGACTTGTTGTTGTTGTTATGTGCTGTGAAGTCAGTTCCAACTCATTGCAACCCTGTACAGGGTTCTGGTTCGAAACTACCAGCTACTCCTAGGGAGAAAGATAAGGCTTTCTACTCCCATAAAGATTTACACCCACGGAAACCCTGTACAGGGTCACTATGGGTGGGAACTGACTCGATGGCACGTAACAACAACAACAACAGGGTTCTGAGGCTGTAAATCTTTATGGGAGCAGAATGCCTCATTTTTCTCCCGCAGAACAGCTGGTAGTTTCGAACTGCTAACTGTGAGGTTAGCAGCCTTATTTGAAACCACTATGCTGCCAGAGCTCCCTAGAAGACTTCTTGGAACTGATTATTGAGCATATGATAAATGCATCATTATTTAACACTAACAACACATTTCCCATCACATTGTAAGAAATAGCACTTGTGGCTCTCATGTCTTGCCTCACTTTGCTTCTGGCAATGTTTGCTGCTGATTTTTTAGGACAACCGTCATGACAATGTTCTGTTGGTCATTGAACTATATTGCCATCTTTTGTTTTTATAATTGAATGGCACTTTATATAGTGATTTTTGTCTGTAAATTCAAGTCACCACTCCTTGATAGTATCAAAGTGAGATATTCAAGCCACAAGTAAATCATGACATTGTTTTCCTGGCTTCTTGAAAACTCCATTGTTAGAAGCACACACACACACACACACACATATAATATCTAAACTAATCAAGTACATTTAAAGAAAATCAATTAAAGTAGTTGTGTTAATAGGAAATATAACCAATGAAATATATTAGCTTGTTGTAACTAATCTCTTGACAGGAAGCTATTCATGCCAAAGGTACTGTTCATGCCAAAAGGATCTAGCTGTTAGACATCATTTTGCAGGTGCAAGTACAAGACAATACCATACATTGATATATAATGTAGAGTTTATTACTTTATTATATTGTAATTATAAGAATCTTTCCATCTGCTTATTTTTCAGTGTGGCATATTTTCCATGTGAGCATTTATGGCAGTGGAGATATTTTCTGTGTGCAATTTTCTTGTGGGCTTTTTTTGTCTGCATTTTTTTCATGTTGTTAAATGTCATAGAGTCTACTCTATTTGAAAAACCTAATCTATTAATGGAGTCCTGGTGTAACACTGTAGGATAAACATTCAACCGCAAAGTCACTTTGTACCACAAGGTTGGTGGTTCAAACCCACCAGTTGTTACTTGGAAATCCTGTACAGGGTTGCTATGAGCTGGAACTGACTCAGTGGCACTTAACAACAACAATAACAACAGCTATATCAAAACAGTAAGGACAAAAGTGAATAATTAATATTCATAGCAACCCTACATACTGTATCCAAGGATGGCTGATAGGTTAGAACCTCCAACCTTGCCATTAGGAGTCCAGTGTTTATCTTATTTGTTGTTGTTGTTATGTGTCGTGGAGTCGGTTCTGACTCATAGCAACCTGGTACAGCGTTTCTGAGGCTGTAAATCTTTATGGGAGCAGAAAACCTCATCTTTCTCCCGCAGAACAGCTGGTAGTTTTGAACTGCTGAGAACAAGCAGAATAATAAAAGTGAGTGTTAGAGAATAAGCAACATGATTAATAAATGTGAACTGATATCCTACAACAGAAGTACATTCATTTCAAAGACACACAGAACATTTAAGAATAGTAACCATCAGTTCATTGAACAAGTCTGAAGTAATTAAGTAATTAGAAAGATGTGTGTGTGTGTGTGTGTGTGTGTGTGTACAGAGAGACCTAAAGTGCTATGGTTGTTGTTGTTATGTGCTGTGGAGTCGGTTCCGACTCACAGCGACCCTACACAGGGTTTCCGAGGCTGTAAATCTTTACGGGAGCAGACTGCCTCATCTTTCTCCCGCAGAACCGCTGATAGTTTTGAACTGCCGACCTTGAGGTTCACAGCCCGATTCGTAACCAGAGCTCCTTGGTAGTGTAGTGGTTACAAGTCAGGCTATTGGCTATTAACCACAAGGTCAGCAGTTCAAACCTATCAGCTGTTCTGTGGTCAACAGCTCAAAACTACAAGCTGTTAAGTGTTTCTACTCCTGTAAAGATTTACAACTTTGGAAACCCTGTGCAGGGTTGCTATTAGTGGGAGCCTAATCCATTGGACACCACCACCAGCACTATATATATATGTGTGTGTATGTGTGTGTGTGTGTGTGGCACTGTGAGTAAATGTGGTGGACTGCAAGGTCAGTTTGAACAGCAAGGTTAGTGGTTCAAGCTCATCAGCCACTCCTTGGAAACCCTATACAGGGTCACTATGAGTCAGAATAGACTTGAAGGCACTTAACAACAACATATATGTATACATATATGTATACATCTACATATACATATATGTTGTTGTTGTTTTTATGTGCCATGGAGTCGGTTCCGACTCATAGCGACCCTGTACAGGGTTTCCCGTGGAACAGCTGGTAGTTTTGAACTGCTGACCTTGCGGTTCACAGCCCGATTCATAACCACTACACTAGCAGAACTCTCTCTCTCTCTGTATATATATATACAGAGAGAAAGAGTGTGTCCCGGTATGGCACTGTGGTTTAATGCACCAGACTGCAAAGCCATTTGAACTGCAAGGTCAGC
>NW_006408746.1:2647681-2654906 GCF_000296735.1 Chrysochloris asiatica | reverse complement strand
TAGATAATAATGATAATTCCATTTAAACATATGACTT
This sequence comes from Chrysochloris asiatica, assembly GCF_000296735.1. Taxonomy (NCBI): domain Eukaryota; kingdom Metazoa; phylum Chordata; class Mammalia; order Afrosoricida; family Chrysochloridae; genus Chrysochloris; species Chrysochloris asiatica. The sequence continues at coordinate 2,654,869 of NW_006408746.1, read as the reverse complement.
ATGAAAGAAATCATAATTAAAACAGAAAATTTTATGATGGAGGTATAATTAAATTAGATACTAATGTATCTAAAAAAAGTTACAGCTATTATAGATTCCCAAAAATGTATAGATTCAATTGTTTATAACAGAAAAAGAAACACTTTAGGCATCCAAGAGATAAGAACTCAGGCGACTGGCAAAGAATAAAAGTCAAGAAAAATAAGGAGAAATGAAACAATAAACAGTGACCATATATAATATAAGAAATACACAAAATGAACACTTTGATTTTATATACACTATGGCACTTAGAATGAAATGAATAATTGCCTACTTCTTGTAAGAAATTAGTATAACCTTGATATCAAAATCTAATAAGGAGGGTCTTAAAGGAAAATTACAGGTAAATAGCACCCAAGAACTTGGATGTACAAATTCTAAAACTCTAGCAATGAAACTAATTAGTCATAAAAGACAATACATTGTAAATAGATTTGGATACTCTTTGGATACAAAATTGATATAACATTTAAAAAAAGCAATTACTGAAATGCACTATATTAAAGAAGTCCCTGTGTAGTGCTACAGGTAAAGCACTGGACCACAAGGGTCAGTTTGACCACAAGATTGGGAGTTCAACCTCACCAGCCCCTCCTCGGAAACCCTATACAGGGTCACTATGAGTCGGAACCAACTCAAGGGCACTTTGCAATAACATAGGCAACTATATTAAAAGTTGTTTTTGTTAAGTGTAGTCAAGTTGGTTCTGACCCACGGCAACATTGTATAGGATTTCTGAGGAGTGACTGTTGAGTTTGAACCACTGATCCTGCAGTTCAAATTGATCTTACAGTCCAGTGCATTATACTGTAGTGCTTCACCAAAGTAAGGAGATACACAAAGAAATAAATAGTTGTTATTCTAAAAAGCACTTTTTGATTATTGTATTTTCCTCAAACACAGGAAGTTCCTCAACACTAATCCATAATTTTGTTGTACTGTGGTAGCTGTTATGCTAGAAAATATGCCACAGATATTTTAAATACTAATATGATAACCCATGGTAGACAGGTTTCAGTGAAACTTCAAAATTAACACTAATCAGGTCAAAGGAGAGGTGGACTAATTCTGACTGTGTAGCCACTGATAGATAATCTTATGAGTAGCTAGAGAACTTAGTCAAATATAATACCTGAAGATGAAAACATTATAAATAGCAGGAGAACATTGTCAGGTATAGCGCCTGATGATAAACTCCACAAGTTGGAAGGAACTCAAAATAGGCTGGCAAAGAGCTGACTATAATGACAAGAATGAAGCACAGCTTTCAGGACCTTCATTTGTTAATGGTGTATAACTTACAATGAGGAGAAACAGTTCAAATACCATTAATAATTAAAACATGGAATTTATAAAATATATATGTAGGAAAATTGGAAGTTATCAAAAATGAAATGGAATGCATAAAGACTGATATACTAGATATTGTTGTTGTTTTTAAATGCCATCAATTTGGTGCTGACTCATAGTAAAGTTGGATAGGATTTCCAAGGAGCAACTGGTGGGTTTGTACCACCAACCTTGTTGTCAGTCTCGGGACACAGCCATTTGAATAAGACAATCATACAGTTGACTATGCCAGGACAACAAATTCACCCACAAAAAGAGCATTTCAAGATCTACTTTGAAGTACAATGCTGTCTATGATAGTATAATTTGCATATGCCTACAAGGAAGACCAGTTAAACCATAAAATTCAAATTTGCTCAACAACCTCCAAAGCCAATGATGATGAATAATTCTACCAAATTCTCCAGTCTGAAAATGATCAAGCACACAAACATGATGCAGTGATAATTACCATTAATTAAAATACAAACATTGGAAATGAAGAGGAAGGATCAGTAATTGGAAAATATGGCCATGGCGCTACACATTGTTTTGGAGACTGTATGATAGAATTTTCTATTTTTTTTCTTAAGAATTAAAGACATTTATTTTCCTCTCCAACATAAGGTAGAGCTACATTATAGTCTAGATTCATTTCTTTTTTTTTTTTTTTTAATTACTAATTTCAAGAATCTTCCATTCTATCTCTTTGATCTTTTCTACATTTTTCATGTTTTAAAAAATAATATCAATTGAGAAGACATTTGGATATACCAGAGTCACATCATGGAAAGAGAGATTTATTTCTTTCCCACATAAAAGGTGGTCAGGGGTAGGCAGTTTCAATGCTCTCTCTGGTTAAACAGCAGCAGTAGTCATGGGTTTGAAATGGCCTTCACACACACAGGACAAAATTTGCTTTGATAGATGGGATCTGGCACCAGACTCGCTGAACATTGTGGGATACAGAGCAAGAAACGCAGGTTGGCAGCCCAGCAGTATGAGACTTGTTTTCGGCTCAAGGAGCTGCTACTCTGGTCTCCCAAGAGTCACTGTGTGTCAGGAGCTGACTCTAAGACACCTACCAATATATGTACATGGCAATTTGTGAAGCCTGTAATTGAACACTAATCCACTTAGCTTAGTAACACATCCAAATGTAAAGGACTCATTAGAAAAGTATCTCTGATCATTTAAACAGTTTTTTGTTTAGTTTTGTTTTGTTTTAATTCAATTCATTTTGGTCTAAATATTATAAAAGTCCTATAGTAACTTATGCTATATTTGGAAAATACCAACAGAAATATCAAAGTAGATGAGCAACTTTTGTTGTTGTTGTTGTTAAGTGCCGTCGAGTCGATTCCGACCCATAGCGACCTAGAGCCAATTATTTGACTTAAAAAGTAAGTGAGTTCATAATTAGGTATGAGAGACATCTAGGAGTAGATTCTAAGGCAGCATCCTGAGTTTGCATAAAAAACAAAACCTTCTATATCAAAAGAAGGAATTTCAATAAAAAATATCAGTCTTCTATTTCTAAGTGAGGTGATTTCCCCTGTTCATAATTCAGATCTGAGTTTTCTTTCATTTGAATCTCTAGCTCTTTCACTCCAAAGGTTTATCTATGGCTTGAGCTGCGACTTCATCATCTTTATTATCATGTAGAAAACTACAAATCATGTTGGAGCTGTTGGAGGAAATAGTATCATCGATTTGCAGACACTCCATGCCACTTAAGGTTTCTTTTCCTTCCTTCTTTCCTGTCAGAAGAGTTCTTGTCAGGCTGAGCTTCTTCATCGTATGGCATTTGTATTTTAGCACTATTTTTTTTGCTGACTTCTGCATCCAAATGTTCCTCTACATCTTGAAATATGACACACAACCCAAGAGTGTCTGTCTTCATATTCCCCAGCAAAGACATAGTTGTACATTTGCATAATAGGCTTATCAGTGTCAATGCCCAAAATTTGCATTTATTTTCATATTTTAAAAGTTTGAATCAATAAAACTTGACAATTCCACCAGAACCAACTGCTCTTCTTCCTCTTCCCACTCTTCGCATCTCCAATCCTTGGTTGTCACCATTATCCCACTGCTCTGTGCCTCCCACTCTAATCCCACCCTCTCAGCACCTCCATCTTGAGTACTGCCACATGATAGAATTTTACAAGACAATGACTTACTGATTGCAAATGCCTTTTAAACCAATATAAAATGTGACTATACATATGGCGCTCACCAGATGGAATAGAGAGGAATGAAATAGACTACATCTGTTAGAAAATACGACTGTGGTTAGGTGCCATACAGTTGGTGCTGATTTATAGGTGACATTATGCACAACAGAACAAAAGATTGCCTGATCTTGTGCCAATTTCACAATCCTTGTTATGCTGAGTCTATTGCTCCTGCTATCTGGGAGTCTTCCTCCTTTTTGCTGACCCTCCACTTTACCCAGCATGATGCCATTCTCTAGGGACTAATCCCACCTAATAATATGTCCGAAGTATGAGAGACAAAGTATTGGAGACAGAGTATAAGCATCCAGGCTTCTAAGAAGAATTCTGTCTTTACTTCCTCCCCCACGGATTTGTTTGTCCTTCTGGCAGTCCATGGTACTTTTAATAATCTTCACCAACACCATACCTCAAATGCATTGATTCTACTAAGGCTTTCCTTATTCATTGTTCAATTTTCGCATGTGTACGGCTTGGTTAATTTCCACCTTAGTCCTCAAACTGATATCTTGGTTCTTAACTACTTTAAAGAAGCCTTGTGAAGCAAATATGCCTACATGAGTGTTGATGGTGGATCTAAGCAAAATGAAGTATTTGATAACTTCAAACTTTCCTCCATTTATCATGTTAGTTATTGCTCCAATGATGAGATTATTTTTTCTTTACATTGAAGTGTAACCAATACCAGAGTGTATGGTCTTTGATCTTCATCAGTATGTCCTTTTCATTTTCAGCAAGCAAGGTTGTAATATCTACATATAATAGTTGTTAATGAGTTTTCCTCCAATACTGAATCCAGGTTCTTCTTCATATAATCCAACCTCTCAGATTATTTGCTAGCATACAGATTGAACAAGTAGTATGGTGAAAGAATAAAACCAGGCACAAACCTTTCCTGATTTAACACTATTCAGTGTCGCCTTGTTCTGTTCCAATGACTGCTGGTCTATGTACAGGTACCTAATTGTTGTTGTTGTTGTTAAGCGCCATCGAGTCGGTTCCGACCCATAGCGACCCTGTACAGGGTTTCTGAGGGTGTGAATCTTTACGGGAGTAGAAAGCCTCATTTTTCTCCCGCGGAGTGGTTGGTAGTTTCGAACCGCTGACCTTAAGGTTCACAGCCTGATTCGTAATCACTACGCTACCAGAGCTCCTTATAAGCACAATTAAGTGTTCTATAATACACAATTTCTACAATGTTTGTCATGATCCATAGCTTGTCATGATCCATACAGTCAAAAGACTGTGTAGTAAATAAAGCATAGATAAACATCTCTGGTATTCTTTGCTTTTAGCAAAGATCCATCTGACGTCAGCAATGATATGCCTCATTCCATGTCCTCATCAGAATCCAACTTGAACCTCTGGCAGTTCCCAGGCAATGTATGGTTTTCAGCATTTTGTATATAGATATTTTTAATTATGTTTAGCACAATTTTACCTGCATGCAATATTAATGATATTGTTCAATGATCTCCACATTTCGTAGTGTCACCTCTTTTTGGAATGAGCAGAAATATGAATCTTTTCCAATCAGTTGATCAGGACCTCTCTTCTAAATTTCATGGCAAAGATGATTGAGTGTCTCCAGTGCTACAGCAGTTTGTTGAAAGATTCCAATTTGTATTCAATCAATTCTTGGAGCCGTTTTCTTGACCAAAGTCTTCAGTGATCCTTGGACTTTCTCCTTAAGTACAATTGACTCTTGATGATGTGCTAAAATTAAAACATTTGAACAGTGACCATTTCTTATTAGTAAAGTGACAGTGTATTCCTTACATCTTCTTTGGATGCTTCTTGTATTGTCCAATATTTTGCCCATAGAAACATGCACTATTGCAACTCAAGGCTTGACTTTTTTCTTCAGGTCTTTTAGTATTAGAAATAATAAATGTGTGCTTCCCTTTTGGTTTTCTATGTCCAGGTTTTTAGACATATCATTTTAGTGATGTTGTTGTCAGGTACCATAGTGACCCCATGCACAGCAGAACAAAACAATATCCGATCCTGGGCCAACCTCACTACCGCTGCCACACTTGATGCCATCAATGATGCCACCTGGCTGATCCATCTCATTGGGGGTCTTTCTCTTTTTCTCCAACCCTCTAGCTTACCAAGCATGATATCCTTCTCCAGCGACTGTTCCCTCCAGACAATATGTCCAAAGTATGAGAGACAAAGTTTAGCCATCTTGGCTTCTAAGGAGCACTCTGGCTGCACTTCTTCCAAAAAAGATCTATTGGTTATTTTGGCAGTCCATGGTACTTTTAGTATTCTCCTCCAACACCACAATTAAAGGCATCAATTCTTCTACGATCTTCCTTATTCACTGCCCAGCTTTCGCATCCATATGAGGTTATTGAAAATACCATGGCTTGGATCAGGTGCACCTTAGTCCTTAAGCTGACATCTTTGCTCTTCAACACTTTAAAAAGTTCCTGTGCAGCAGATTTGTCCAATGCAATACGTCATCTGATCTCTTGACTGCTGCTTCCATGAGTGTTGATAATTGATCCAAGAAGAATGAAGTCCTTGACAACTTCAATCGTTTCTCCATTGATAAGAATGTTGTATATTGGTCCAGTGGTGAGGAGTTTTGTTTTCTTGACATTGCAATGTAATCCATACCGAAGGCTGTTCCCTTTGATCTTCATCAGTAAATATTTTAAGTCCTCTTCACTTTCAGCAAGTAAGGTTATATCATCTGCGTATCGCAGGTTGTTAATGAGTCTTCCTCCAATCCTGATGCCACATTTTTCTTCATAGAACCCAGCTTCTCGGATTATTTGCTCATCATACAGCTTGAATAAGTATGGTGAAAGAACACAACCTTGTCTCACACCTTTCCCAATTTCAAAACATTCAGTGTTCCCATGCTCTGTTCGAACAACTGCTTCTTGGTCTATGTACAGATTTCTCAGAAGTACAATTAAGTGTTCTGGAATACTCGTACTTCTCAATGTTGTCCATAGCTTGTCATGATCTACACAACCTAAAGTCTTTGCATAGTCAATAAAGCATAGGTAAACATCTTTCTGATATTCTCTGCTTTCAGCCAAGATCCATCAGAAATCAGCAATGATATCTCATTCCATGGCCTCTTCTGAATCCAGCTTGAACCTCTGGAAGTTCTGTCAATGTATGATTGTAGCCGTTCCTGTATTACGTTTAGAAAAACTTTACAAGCTTGAGATATCAAAGAGATTGTCCGATGATTTCTGCATTCCATTGGGTCACCTGTCTTTGGAATGGGCACAATTATGGATCTCTTCCAATCAGTTGGCCAGATAATTGTCTTCCAAATTCCTTGGCAGAGATAAGTGAGTGCCTCCTGTGCCATCTCACTTTCCTGAAAGATTTCAATTTTTATTCCATCAATTCCTGGTGCCTTGTTCTTTGCCGATTCTTTCAATGCACTTTGGACTTCCTCCCTGAGTATCATTGGCTCTTGATCATATGGTACTTCTTGAAAAGGTTGAACGTTAACCATTTCCTTTTGGTACAATGACTCTGTGTGTTCCTTCCATCTTCTCTTGATGCATTCTGCATCATTCAATAATTTGCCCAGTGAATCTTTCAA
>NW_006408746.1:2644700-2646791 GCF_000296735.1 Chrysochloris asiatica | reverse complement strand
TTTAGTGGCTGGTGCATAAATTTGAATAATAGTGGTATTAACTCGGTTTCCCTGTAGGCGCATGGATATTATCCTATCACTTATAGCATTGTGCCTCATGACTGGTCTGGATATGTTCTTTTTGATGATGAATGCAACACCATTCCTTTTCAATTTGTCATTTCTTGCATAGTAAACCATGTGGTTGTCAGATTCAAAATGGCCAATACCGGTCCATTTCAGCTCACTAATGCCTAAGATATTGATGTTCATTTTTGACAACTTCAAATTTTCCCAGATTCATACTTCATACATTCCATGTTCTGATTTTCAATGGATGTTTATAGCTGTTTCTCTTCATTTTAAGCTGTGGCCCATCAGCAAATGAAGGTTCTGTGGCTTTTTCTCCCACGAGTTTAACTCTATTCATATTATTATGGTCAAGTCTACTTTGAAGAGGCTTCTCTTCCCCAGGTGCATTTTGAGTGCCTTCCAACCTGAGGGGCTTACCTTCCAGCCCTGTATCTGGCAGTGTTTCTCTGCTTTTCATGAGGATTTCAGTGACTAGCAATTTGAAAGTAGTTCATCACTCTTTCTTCCTAGTCTGTCTTTGTCTGGAAGCTCATTTGAAACCTGTCCACTATGGGTGACCCTGCTGGTTATTTAAAATACCAGTGGCATAGCCCTCTAAATCACAGCAACTCAAGCCACCACAGCACGGCAGACAAACAAGTGGTGACCGTTATTAAAGTTATAATTTTAATAACTTTATATTCTTGAACAGCCCTTTGAAATCTTCCATTTGACTCTTTTATTTCTTCAGTTTTTCCTGTCTCTTTAACTACTCTATATCTAAGAGCAAGTTTCATAGTTTTTCTGACAAGCACTTTGGTCTTTTCTTTCTTCCCTGTCTTTTTTTTTTTTCTTTCTTTTCTTTTCCTTGTCTTTTTAATTGCATTTTTCTTTCTTCATGTATGATGTTCTTGTTATTACTCCACAATCAGTAATTTATGTTTATGCATCAAATCTGCCCTTAATTGTCTCTAAATGCAGATGGGATATACTCATCTGCATTTAGAAACAAGTTCTCATGAACTTTTTCAAAGTTTCTTCAGCTTCAACAAGAATTTGCATATGAACAATTGATTGTTTGTTCTGTAGTTATCCCCTGGCCTCGTTTTGACTGATGATAATGTGTCGGGGTCCAGCCTCGACAGGGGAATGGGTTTCACGAAGAAGGGAGGTCTGGGAGGCAAAAGAGAGGTTACACAAAGACACAGACACACAAGGTTGATGCAAGCTGACAGGCAGACAGTTCTGCTGCAGACATTGCATGCAGAACTAGTTAAACCCCAGTCTTTTATTATCATGAAGGAGGAATTTGACACAAACGAGAAACATGAAAAAAATGTGGTTGTTCTTTTGAGACAGGACACGATGATTCACAGATTTTATCTTAAAATAGTTTTCCAAGGGCATCATGCTTCTCGTGATAATCTAAAATCCTTATTTCCATATGAAAAGGTCAAGCAAACTATTACAGATTATATATTGACTAGGGCTATGTGACCTAGGGTAGCAACCTGAGGTTTCTTAAAAGTGTCTAACATATTCTCAACAGTTAATCACAAATGGGTGAAGGTGAGAGACTTAGAAATTTCATAAAAGGGCTAAGTTATGATTTCTGAAGAGACTCAAGCTGTTCTTGTATATTTTGCAAGCAGAAAATACAAGCTTTCACTTGTGAACAAGATTTCAGACACTTGGCTTTATTTATTTAACTAATAATCTTTTCTTCCTTACTTTTGTAGCTCCAGGGAAGGTGAAAAACAGGTTTTAACCTTTCTAATGAAGGTGAGGTTTCACCTCCACCTTCCTTTTCCTCATTCCGGGTTCCATATCCAAATGCTACAATGTTTTCTATACCCTCAGGGGGAAGAAGGGCGTCTGGATTAAACTGATTATACTTGGGGGTGGCTTGAGGGGGCTGCCACTATCATCCTTTAATCGAAAATTCCTGGAATTTACCATTCCATTCCAATTGCAAATTCTGGGCAGTTTTTCTCCAAAACCTTTTCTCATAATCTCAATACACTTGTTCCTGCTTTTCCT
>NW_006408746.1:2643654-2644154 GCF_000296735.1 Chrysochloris asiatica | reverse complement strand
GGCTCGCAATCCTGAGGAGGGCCTCGGGGTTGGATTTTCGTCCATCTTGTCATGGGGCCACAGCTTCTCAGTACTTGCAGATGCTGTCGCCAGCAATATTGAGCTTCTCCACCACCTATTTTCATGATGTAGTCAATTTGATTCTATGTACTCAATCCTGTGAGGCTGTATAATGTATAGTTCCCAATTACATTACTGAAAAAGGTATTAGAAACAAGTCATTGGTCTCACAAAATTATATTATGACATATCTACCATTGTTTCCCCTAGAGCCTCCAAAAAGAAACTGCTCAAATGAGACTCATTTTGAACTTCATCTGACTCTTCAGTGATACCTGATCCATACACATACACACATACAAACACACACATACAAATAGTATCAGGCAAAGGACAAAAATGTTTGAGTTTTTAAATATTATATATATATATAGTATATATTAATCCTGGTGGGGTGCAACAGGTTATAGCCAAATACCAAATACCCAATAACTATTTTA
>NW_006408746.1:2642049-2643554 GCF_000296735.1 Chrysochloris asiatica | reverse complement strand
AATTATGAAAGTCATCAATGAAAAATACAGACAAATGTGAGGGTGCTAATTTAGGGCTTATACAGACTACCAAATATTTTTAAAAGTACACAAAGAAGAGTAGACAAAATAGATGAGTGGGACATACTAAAAATTAAAAACATATGTGCATCAAAAGACTTCAACAAAAGAGTAAAAAAGGGAACCCACAGATGGGAAAAAATATTTTGCAATGACACATCAGACAAGGGACTCATTTCTAAAATATATAGGAAACTACAACACCTCTACAAGAAAAAGATACATAATTCAATTTTAAAATGGGCACAGGACATGAACAGACACTTCACCAAGGAAGAGATCCAGGCAGCCAGCAAACACATGAAGAAATGTTCACGATCACTAGCCATTAGAGAAATGTAAATCAAAACAACAATGAGATATCATCTCACATCAGCAATAACAACAAACATCAAAAAAGCAGAGGACAACAAACGCTGGCGAGGATGTGGAAAGACTGGGACCCTCCTACATTGTTGGTGGGACTTCAAAATGTTCCAACCACTCTGGAAAGCAATATGGCATTTCCTCAGACTGTTGGAAATAGATATAACCCAGCAATTCTTCTATTTGGTATTTTCCCACAAGAAATATGAGCCATAACACGAGTAGATGTATGCACACCAATGTTCATAGAAGCACTATTTATAATAGGAAAAAAATGGAGACAACCAAATTGCCCATCAATTAAAGAATGGATAAACAAACTGTGGTACATACACACAATGGAATACTATGCTACCTTGAAGAACAACAAGGCAGCTGCAAGCCACCGCATAACATGGATGAATCTTGAGTATATTATGCTGAGTGAAATTAGTCAGTCACAAAAGGAGAAATACTGCATAAGACCATTATTGTAAAGGACTGAAAAAAAGAACCCACCCAAAAGGAGGAAATAAATCTATATATATATAGTTGCTGATCACCAGAATGTATAGGATGAGAGGAGGAGAGGGAGAGAGGGGAAGAAAGAGCACAGGGTAAGGAATAAACATAGGAGAGCCTGGGTGCTGGGGATGGTGGCAATACACAAGAAGAGGGAAGGAAAAAGAAGAACAAGGTGGATGGGTGAACAGTTGGGCAGGTTCACATGGGCTAGATGGAACAGAGGTAAATGACAATGTATGCACAACCTTGGAATAACAGGGCTTCAGGATACAGGGATAGAAGCATGGCCTGAAAGGGGTTAAAAGGTGAATAATGTTAGGATGCTTCGCTGTCTTTTCAATCTTGGTTTCCCTTGCCTACATATTGTGAAATAGATACTGGGGCGGTGGGGGGACGGGACAGGGATAACCAGAAACATCATAACAGAGAACATGTAAGCCCATCTTCAGCCTCTAACTGACTGGAATACCTTGAGGGGAGCTGGAAATTGCCCAGACCCAAAATGAGGGGTGCCCTATAAAGGCAAGAAGTGACTGGCTTACAAGCTTTCAAGAGGGAGCCTAGTTCCTGACGGG
>NW_006408746.1:2638658-2641949 GCF_000296735.1 Chrysochloris asiatica | reverse complement strand
ATAGCCAAATACCAAATACCCAATAACTATTTTAAGTGTCATCTTAGTTTCCACTTAGTTTCCTTGAGTTTAGGAGTTTGAATTAAGGGTGTCAGGAGGGCAAGAAAATACCTCTCTTCATGCTCTAGTGGAAAATTCTTGTATGTTTCAGCCTTTGCAGCTTTGATTGTTCCTTGGCATTCCTCAACTTATAGAGCAATCTTCATATGGTGTCTTTCTACCATGTTTGTCTGTGCCAATTATTTTTTTAAATAATACATCACTCAGAAGGGTATAGGTTTAAGCCTCATCCTGTACTGGTATACTCTTAATAACACATGAAAAAAATATTTCTAAACAGTATATTATTAACAGAAAGAACAGATAGGACATCAAAACATCTCTTGTGGTAAACAAATACAGGTCTATATTATTGCTTATTACATGAGATCGATGGTTCATGATCTTTGTAAATAGTGAATATGCTGAAGTGAGTTTTATATTATAGTTTCATTCCATCCTTTGTTGGAAATGTAATATGGAATGGATATTTATATGTGTAATATGTAGTACCAGGTGGTAATACTTTTTTTAAGGTAGAAACATGTGAAAATAGTTTGTGTTTAAGTTATCTGTAAAATGTGAGTGTGGCATATAAATGGTATTTAATGAGATGGGTTCGTAGAAGTTAGAGACAAAATATTTACATTTAATAAGTGATGTAAACTACTCACTGGCCAATTAGCAAGAACCAGTAACTAACTAAAAGGACAACAGCCATAAACCATCTGTATAGCCTTATTAAATCACACTAAGTATTAAGTGTGTATGTGTGTGCATGTGCATTTATGTACACACATGTGTGCATGCAGTATAAATTTAGTGTCTCATATAAACTGACATTAATTGAGGGTCCTTCACATGTTGAGTCCTGTTGTTGTGTGCCATTGAGTCGGTTTCAACTCACAGTGATCCTGTATAGAGCAGGATCTATGGTGAGTTTGAACTGCTGATGTAGTAGTTTCCAGTCCAGTGTTTATCTTACAACATTACCCAAGGCTCGTTTTGATACTAGATGGTGGTAAAACAATCAGCTACTTTTAAGACAGCCACATATGGCTTATATGTATATTTGTGCTCCAATCTGTTCTTAGTTCTCACTGGCAAGAAGCCAGGTCAGTATGTGGTCCAATAGCTCACAAAGATTCCTCATAGTTAAGCTCAGGCTCATATGATTATTTACTTTTGCTCATTTGGCTTTGTTTATATCTCCAAATATGTTTAACACATTGCTATTTTCAGCTTTTCCCCTCCCCTCCCAGTAACTCATGGGGAAATATACATGCACTTGAAAAAGTAAGGACTTATAATCAGATTTCAGCCTCTTTTCTCAATTTCAGTCATGCTTCTGTATCTGAAAAACGTGTCACAAACCATAAATAAAGGCTATTATCTAGTTATACAAAGATAAGTCAAAAAGTATTGCTGCAAAAGTACAGAATCCTTTATTAAACAGAACATCAAAATATGAAGGTATTGTTTCTCTATATATCCTCCATCTAGGTCTATATACCTCTGAAGGTGGTGTCTCCATCTCTCTAAACCTTCGCATTTAGGAATCTGCACTCTTTAATTTACACCATATCAAAATAGTAGTTTTGTCATTCTCCAAAGGCTCAAATTATGATCCTTTTAAATATTCTTTCAGTTTAAGCAACAAAGAGAAGTTCAGAGGGGCAAGATCATGGTTACAAAGTAGATGGGGTTAGGTTTCCCAACAAAATTCTCATAATCCTCTATACTCTTAAAAAATGACTAGGTGTATTATAATAGAAAAAAAAAAATCCTACATTCAACATTCCTAGACTTTTCCTCATCACAACAGTTTCCCATTGTCTTATTTTTTTTTTATTTCATCATTAACTCCAATGATCATCTGTGTCTTCTAGAAAATCAAGATTACCCCCTTTGGAATATGCAGTGCAGTGAATTATTTAATATGTATCTTGTAGCCCTGTATTTGTAACTTTTACCAAATGATTGTTTCCTAATCACTGTGGGTAAGAGAAGATAGGGGAAGATGCTGATAGGATTATATGGTTCAAATGTGAGTTATTGTTAATAGAATTAATTGTGATTGTAAAAACTTTGAAATCTAATGAACAGGATTCATTGTTATTATAAAACCTTTGTAACCTAATGAAGGACTTGGTCAATTTTGCCATCTTTCTGGATACAAAATGAGCCATCTTGGTGATGTGAGTGGACTGTGCACTCCTTTGTTTGACTAACCAATCTTGTTTTTGCTTAACCTCTGATTCTTGGAACTTGAGCCAGTGGCCTAACCTGATTTTCCAGCTTCTACAGCATTGTGAGAGGAACCCTGGTGTAGCACTGTAGGATAATTACTGCAAGGTTGGCAATTCAAATTCACCAGATGCTCTTCAGAAAGCCTATATAGGGTTGCTGTGAGTCAGAACTGACTCAATGGCACTTAATAATGACAACACAACATTGTGAGGAGTACTGGTATGGAGCTGCAGGATAAGTGCAGGACTACAAGGAAGGTTTGAACCACAAGGTAGGGGCTTCAAATTCACCAGTGCTCCTCAGAAACACTGTATAGAGTTGCTGTGAGTTGGAACCAATGCAATAACACTTAACAACAACAATAGCCTTGTGAAGGAACCATAATAGACTAGTGGACTAAGAGTTGGGAGAAAGATGAGGTTTATAATCTCAGAAACCCCATAAAGGGTAAATATGAGTCAGAACCAACTTCACAACACACAACCACCACCACAACCTTGCGAGTCAGCAACTCAATTTGTCGTGAGTAAGGAGAATCCTCCAGACTAATGGCTGAACTGTCAATCTGAGTGTTGCCAGTGTTCACAATCATGTGAACCAATTTCTTGATGGGTGTGAGTTCTGTGACACATTGCAGCAAATGTCAGAACCTTGTGATGTGAGGGAGAATACTACAGGGAAGAGTAGTGGTTGATATCAGGGATTATGGAGTGGTATAACACACTCGGTGTGGTGCTGCAGAATAATGTGCTGGACTGGAAGGTCTGCTTGAACTGCAAGGTCGACAGTTCAAACCCACCAGCTGCTATTCAGAAACAACCCTATACAGGGTCAGTATAAGTCAGAATCAACTTGACAACACTTAACAACAAAAACAACAAAATAGTACTTTAGAAAAATGAGACATTTGAGATGTTTTTAACCGCATCATTGTTGTTTTTGTTTTCAGGTGCCATCGAGTTGGAACCGAATCATAGCGACCCCATGCACACCAGAACGAAA
>NW_006408746.1:2630241-2632443 GCF_000296735.1 Chrysochloris asiatica | reverse complement strand
ATTGCCCAGACCCAAAATGAGGGGTGCCCTATAAAGGCAAGAAGTGACTGGCTTACAAGCTTTCAAGAGGGAGCCTAGTTCCTGACGGGACATGGGTAGGCAGAACCTCAACTGAATGATTTACAATCTATTGGGACTGGACTGACGAAAGGAAATGGGGAGAAGATCCTTGTGGGTACAACAGTGAATACCTGCCATCAGGACTGACTGTGAGGGTCGGAAATGTAAAGGCAGATTTCTTTTTTTTTTTGGCAAGAAGAGGAGATTAATTGATTTTTCAGCCTAGGAGCAGAGGTCCCTGGGACCATAAAGCAAGAAGAGTAGAAAGTGTGACCCTACCCAGAGAGGCAGTGAAGCCAGGCATGGAGACAGAGATGATGGTGTGGACAGATGGAGTAGCTGGGGACATGGGACTCAGGGAGGGAGAGGAGCTGTTTGCTGACAGCTGGGGAGGGGGGGATGGTCTGTGGAGTGTATCCTTGGGTTATTTGATGATGCATGGAGGGGATTGTAATCATTGCAATGAAATGTAATATGATAGGATTAATGTGAAGCTGAAGTGGGACAGAGGCAAATAATGATATATGTACAACCCTGAATCAACAGGGCTCTGGGATACAGAGATTGAGACATGGTTGGAAAGGGAGAAAGGGGGTAAATAATGTTAAGTTGCTTGGCTGTCTTTTGAATCTTGGTTTCCCTGGTACACCCCTATAAAATAGACACTGGAGGGGGAGAGAAAGGAATAGCCAGAAATATCACCATAGAAAGCTAGAAGTCCATCTTCTGACTATAACTGATTGAAATACCTAAAATGTGTCTACATCGTGCCCAGTGAAGGAGGCTTCCTGCAGAGTCTCTGTATTACACAAGACCATAGGTGGATTCCTGAGCAGCATCCAGAATCTTCTGAGGGGAAATTTTCACTTGAAAGGACAAGAAGACCAGCCTGGAGTGGCCAGAGAATAGAAGATAATTCCTGAAAGAAAGACTGACAGGAAAAATACAAAATAATACAGGCAGATTGACTGCTACAAACAAACAAGTGGCTCCCACAGGAGACATCAAGGCAAGTGGTCTGGTCCTCTCAGGACAGATCTCCTTTGAAGACTAAGACCCAATGGGAATACACGCTCTGACTGGTGACCATGTCCGTCACCGATAAGGGGAAATGAGGGGAAAGCAGCAATGAAGCTGCGAGCTAAGCCCGACAACGTTCAATAGACTCCTGTGAACCTGTATGAGACCTGGATGGCCAGCAGTATGGCAAGACCTGGGGACTCTAGGGCCCTGAGTAAGTGACATAGCCTCAGAGGACTAGAGTGGAGAGTGAAGCATCCAGTTGATAAGAAGAGAGGGCACATGCATAAGTACATCCACACTTGCAGATAATATCTACCTTACCAGGCTTCAATGGCTGGATGATCAGAGCTCAACTAGAAGAAGAAAGAAGAGAAAAAAAGAATAATCTGATACAATTTGATGAACTTGACCTATGGAAGCAGTAGCTCAAAAGAGGAACAAATTTTCACAGCAAGGATCACTCCCAACCCCTCCACTCAAGGAGAGGACAGGGATGGGCAACTTGGACATTGGCTACCCAGAATG
This sequence comes from Chrysochloris asiatica, assembly GCF_000296735.1. NCBI lineage: Eukaryota > Metazoa > Chordata > Mammalia > Afrosoricida > Chrysochloridae > Chrysochloris > Chrysochloris asiatica. The sequence continues at coordinate 2,630,835 of NW_006408746.1, read as the reverse complement.
GGGGAGTTATAGATGCAAGAAGTGACTGGTTTACAAGCTTTCAAGAGGGAACCTAGATCTGAGGGAGTGGAGCAAGGTAGAATCTCCACTGAGTACTATCTAATCTGTCTAGGCGGGCAAGGAAAGGAGATGCAGATAGCTCTCTTACAATACAATGGTGAATAATTGTTATCAGGACTGATTGTAAGGGCTGGAAATGTAAAGGTAGACATTTTATAGCAAAGGGAAGGGAGGGGTTAACTTTGCAGTTTAGAGGTCTCTGGGACCATCAAGGGAGAAGAGCAGAGAACAGAATCCTACTCAGAAAAGCAGTGATGCCAGAGATGGAGGCAGAGACAACGACACGGAGAGATGGGACTTTAGATCTGGAGAGGGAGAGGGCCTTTGTGCTGATGACTGGTGTGTGTGTGTCGGGGGCGGGAGGAGGGGTGGCAAGCTTGCGGGATATACTCTGTGGTTGGTGTATGATACATGGAGGGGATTGTAACCATGGCAAGGAAATGATGGGATCAATGTGAAGCTGATGTTCTCCCATGTAAACTATCACATAACTCAAAATAAAGCATCCTATATGCTTCAATTGAAAAAAAAAAA
>NW_006408746.1:2627626-2629477 GCF_000296735.1 Chrysochloris asiatica | reverse complement strand
TGTACTACCTTTAGCAAACTTTATTCACTTGAGATATCAAAGAGTTTATCAGATGATTTTTGCTTTCCGTTATGACCAGAAATATTGTTGCAGAATACAGAAAGCTGCCATAATCTTCTGAGATGACTTCTCTGCATTGAATTTAACTGTCCTAGCAGATCCCTTTTGGACCCCAAGGTCAGTTTGATCCACAAGGTTGCAGGTTTAAACACACCCACTGCTCCTTGGAAACACTATATAGTGTTACTATGAATCAGAACCAACTTGACAGCATTTAACAACAACAATAAGCAGAACAACAATTTTAACTGGACCTTTTTCTTTTCCTGGGCACCTTAGACTAAGACAAATGTATCACTGAAAGACTCTTCTGCAGTCATCCACAAATCATTACAAACATATTTTGTTTGTGATGAACCATGTATGTATGAAATAAAACCCTACATGCAATTACCTTCATATAAAAATGCAGAATTATTTTCTGTTTTAGATATTTAATATTTTATAAGGGGTTTTTAGGGAAAGGGAAGTAACTGCACATGCATTTTCACACCTAAAACTAAAATGAACAAGCAATGTTTAAGAATCTGGGAAGTTAAATGTAATATGTGGTCTTTGCAAATCATCCTACAGGACACAGTCTTGTTCAAGAGTAAATATGACAGGACTTCAAAAATTGGGGGAAGAAATTACATTATATTTTAATTCCATTTTTCCATGAACTTTTTGAAGTCCCTTCATCTAACAGAGCTACATTAAGGATCTAATGTAATAGATGCTTTTAATCAGAATAGAATCATTTTCTTTCTTTCTGAAGAATGTCAGTAGCATTAGGGAACATCAGTAGAATTGGAGAACATTGGTAGCGTTCTTTTGTGAAAATTTGAATATGTCAGGATCTGAAGTCTTGAAATTTCTGAGTAGCCTATCTATTAGTGTTCATGAGCCCGCTTCATCATGTTTTGGGAGGGGGAAGGAACTTCCTTTCCCAACAGTATTATAAACAAAGTTCTATCATTTTCATAATCAAATATCTGACTGAACTACACAGTGTTTGATAGTGTCAAAGGAGGAAGAGCTCAAATATGAGATTGAGATATCAGACACTGATTTAGGAAGTGAAAAATACGTGAATTTGGCCCTAACACAGAGAAGAATTTACATTATTAAAGTAGAAGGAGGAGACTCCTCTGAGTTCAACAGCATATGCAAATGCATAAAGGTAAACAGTAACTGACATGTGAAGAGAATAGCAAAGTGTGACCCAATAGTATCAGTTATTGGGAGTACTGATGTGTTAGATAAACACAAAATGTCATATTCATCAAAATGTCAAACCTATAAAAGTGGCAATTTGAGGAATTGTGCAGAGAGATCTTGAGAAAGGTGCTTTCAATCTAAGAGCATCTGTTGGCTATAGTAAAGTTAGGGAATCAGGAGACATATTTAGAAACAAACTAAATAACAATGACATCAAATTATTGAGTATTTTGATTGATTCAACAAACCTAAAGCAAAACACTAATCTCATTGTGGATCATCAAGAAATTCCTGAAAATAGAGAATTTGAGACAGTAAACTAGGCAGATACAGTATCCAGACTATTTACAACAAATACTCAAGAAAGCAAATTAAACTATATGGAAGACAATCCTGGTACTCGGAGATTCAAAGAAGAAAAATAAATACTGGAACCAGATAACCAGCTCAGCTTGTCCAGGACTGCACCAATACCCACACTTGTGAGCAGTAACCAAAGAGGTATGACCTCCCCTCTTGCCTTGTACAATCTCTTGGTGATTGGGTGACAGCTCTTGCTACCCTTAACGCTGAAACTATCAATGTGGTGCC
>NW_006408746.1:2625800-2627289 GCF_000296735.1 Chrysochloris asiatica | reverse complement strand
CTGCAATTTTGTTTGACAGCTAACAATTACATCAGTTTTTATTACAGTTTTTCTTTCTCTTCCTCTATCTCTACCTTCCTTCTTAAAAAAAAAAAAAAAATCCTGCTGAGTGGGTGTCCCACATGCCACCACCTCCACATTCTGTAACATCTAGGTTACTCTCTGCATTTAGCACTGTGCTCTTCTGCACAGTAAGCATCATGTTTCTCCCAAGGCAATTCTAGTGACAAAACTGTACTGCTTTGGATCCTTTCTCTTGGTGGTGGTGGTGGAGGTACTGTTCATTTTTCTTTTCTTCATATAACCCTGTTTATCGGATTATTTGCTCAGCATACCATTGAATAAGTGTGATGAAGGAATACAACCCTCTCGCACACCTTTCCTAATTTAAAACCATTTGGTGTTCCTTTGTTCTATTTGAACAACTGCCTCTTGATCTATGTATAGGTTCCTAATGAGCATAATTAAATGTTTCAGAATACTCATACATAGTAATGTCATAGCTTGTCATGATCCACACAATTGAAAGTCTTTGCATAGTCAATAAAGCACAAGTAAACATCTTTTAGATAGTCTTTGCTTTCAGTCAAAACCCATCTGACATCAGCAATTATATGATTCCTTACATTTTTTAATCCAGTTTTAATCTCTGGAGTTGTTTTTTTTTTGTTGATGTATGGTTGTAGCCATTTTTGCATTATCTTTAGTAATGCTTTACTCACATGTGATACTATTGATATTGTCTGATGCTTTCCACATTCATTTGGATCATCTCTCTTTGGAACATCAACCATTTCTTTTTGGTTGAGTGACTCTGTTTTTGTTCCATCTTCTTTGGATGCTTTCTGCATCATTCAGTATTTTGCCCATGATGATGGTGATAATAGTTCTGCCCATAGAATCCTTCAACACCACAAGTTGAGGTTTGAATTTTTTCTTCAGTTTCCTCAGCTTGAGAAATGATGAGAGTGTTCTTCACTTTTGGTTTTCTAACTCCAGGTCTTTTTACATCTTGTTAAAATATTTGAGTTTGTCTTCAAGAGCTGGCCTTTAAAATATTCTGTTCAGCTCTCCTACCTCCTCACTTCTTCCACTTGCTTTAGCACATTTACACTGGAGGACAAGTATCAGAGTTTCTTCTGATGTCCATTTTTGTCTTTTCCTTCTTTCTAGTCTTCTCAATCACCTTTTGCTTTTATCCTACATAATTTTCTTGATGTCATCCCACAACACTTCCGGTCTTTGGTCTCTAATAGCTTATGCATCAAATCTTTTCATCAGATGATCTCTAAATTTAGGTCAGATATATTCAAGATCATATTTTGGCTCTAGTGAACTTGTTTTAAGTTTCTTCAGCTTCTGAGGGTATTTGCATGTGAACAATTGATGGTGTATTCCACAGTCTGCCCCTAGTCAGTCTTGTTTTGGTTGATGATATGGAACAGTTTAAACTTGTCTCTCCATAGAATTAGTTTGATTTTGGTGTATT
>NW_006408746.1:2611434-2618409 GCF_000296735.1 Chrysochloris asiatica | reverse complement strand
GCAAAAGGTCATTAAAAATACTTGCAAAAAGGAAAAGATCAAAGTGGATATGAAGAAAACATTCTAGCCCTCAACCTGCACTATTGAAGGACAGGCCCTCAACCTGCACTATTGAAAGATAGGTTTTGGAACTGACTCCACAGCACATAACAACAACATGAACAAAACGGATTCCTGGTGGTGCTGTAGGATCAGCATTGGACTACAAATGACAAGGAAGGTAGTTCAAACCCACCAACTGCTTCTCAGAAACTCCATAAAGAGACATTCTGAGTTGGAACCAACTCAACAGCAACAACATGAGCAAAATATTGAATAATGTTGGAAACATCAAAAAAAGTTGGAAGAAATACAGGGTCACGGTACCAAAATATTTGTCAATACTCAACTTCAGTTAGGTAGTATATGCTCAGAGACAAATAGTGATAGAGGAAAAAGTCCAAATTTACTGAAGTCATTAGTGAAAACCAAGGTTCCAGAAACTGATGGAATACAAACTTAAAAGATTCAACCAACTTATTCAGCTCTGAAAGTATTCACTAATCTATGCCAAGAAACTTAGAAGACAGTTACCTGATAGTAAAAGATCTGTATTTGTGCTGATGCAAAAGAAATGTGACCCTTGATAATGTGAAAATTATGAAACAATATCATTAGCTTTCTATGCAAGTAAAATTTTGCTGAAGATAATTCCAAAGCAACTGCAGCAATGAATCAAAAAGCAGCTGCCAGAAAATCACGCTGGGTTCAGACAAGGATGTGTAAAGAAGAATGTAATTGTTAATGTCAGATAGGTCTTACCTGAAAGCAAAGGATACCAGAAAGATGTTTATTTGTGTTTTACTGACTGTGCAAAGACATCTGGCTCTGTGGACCACAAGGCAATATTACGAAGAATGGGAATCTCAGAACACTTATGCTCACATGGAACCTTACATACACCAAAAGGTAGTTAGTAGTATAAAATCCAGAAAGATATGCATCAAGTCAGTATCCTTCACCATACTTATTCAATATGCATTCTGAGCAAATAATCCAAGAAACTGGACTATATGAAGAAGAACACAGAATCAGGATGGGAAGAAGGCTCATTAACCTATGATACACAGCTGACACAACCTTGCTTGCTGAAAGCAAAGGGGACTTCAAGCATTTGCTGTTGAAGAGCAACAAATACTAACCACCTCAGTATGAATTACAACTCAATGTAAATAAAACAAAAAATTTCCACAAATGGACCAATAAACAATACTACAATAAACAGAGAAAAGATTGAAGTTGTCAAGAATTTCATTTTACATGGATCTACAATCAAGACATAGAAGTAGCGGTTAAGAAATCAATTGACATATTGTATTAAATCTGCTGTAAAGACCTCCTTAAAATATCACTTTGAGGTGAGGACTAAGGTGGGTCTGACACAAGCCATGGTAATTTCAATAGTCTCATATGGAGTGTGAAACCTGAACATGGAAAAAGGAAGACAGGAGAATTAATACAGTTGAATTATGGTGTTGGCCATGAGTACTTAAAGTACAATGGGCTACTGTTGTTGCTGCTAAGTACTATGGAGTTGTACTGCACAGGGTTTTTTGAGGCTGTAAGTATTTACAGGAGCAGAATGTCTCATCTTTCTCCTGCAGAACCACTGGTAGTTTTGAACTGCCGACCTTCAGGTTAGCATCCCAATTCATAACCTCTATACTACCAGAGCTCCATATTGTTGTGGAACCAAAGTCTGGGCTACTAGAAACAAACAATGGACTACTAGAAGGAAACAAATATATCTTGGAAGAAATACAACCAGAATTCTTCTTGGAAGTAAAGATGAATATCATTTGTCTCATGTCCTCCAAATTTATTGGCATACTTGAATGAGTGTCTTCAGTGCCTCATCAGTTTGTTGAAAAATTCAATTTGCATTCCATCAATTCTGAGAGCCTTGTTCTTTGCCAATGCCTTCAGTGCACCTCGGCTCTTGATTGTATGCTAATTCTTGAAATAGATGAACATTGATCATTTATTTTTGGTATAGTGACTCTGTATATTCCTTCCATTTTCTTTTGATGCTTTTTACATCATTCAATATTTTTCCCATAAAATCCTTCAATACCACAAGTCAAGTCTTGAAATTTTTCTTCAGTTTCCTCAGCTTGAGAAATCCTGAATGTTTTCTTCCCATTTGGTTTTCTAACTCTTCAAATTTCATCATAATATATGACTTTGTCTTCTCAAGCTGTCCTTTGAAATTTTCTATTCAGCTCTTTTAACTCCTCATTATTTCCATTTGCTTTAGCATCTCTACACTGAAATGCAAGTTTCAGAGTCTCTTCTGACATCCATTTAGGTCTTTCCATTCTTTCTTGTCTTCTTATGACCTTTTGCTTTCTTTCTGTATGATGTACTTGATGTCATCCCACAACTCTTATGGTTTTTGGTCTTCAGTGTATACTTAATCAAATCTGTTGTTGAAATCACCTCTAAATTCAAATGACATGTGTTCAAGGTCGTATTTTGGCTCTCGTGAACTTGTTTTAATTTTCTTCAGCGTCAGTCTGAACTTCTATATGAACACTTGATGATCTGTTCCACAGTCTGCCCTGGCCTTGTTTTGGCTTTTCCACATTTTATTGAGCTTTTCCACAGATTCAATCAGCTTAATTTCTGTGTGTTCCAACTGGAGAGATCCAGGTGTATTAATTGTCTTTGTTGTTGTTGTTAAGTGCCATTCTAGTTGATTCTGACCCATAGCCACCCTGTATACATTTTCCAAAGAGAAGCTGGTGAGCCTGAACCGCCGACTTTGCAATTCAAATGGCTTTTCAGTCTGGCGCATTAACCCACAGCTTCACACCAGGACTTAAATTGCTTTAAAAAGATATTTGCAATGAAGAAGTCATTGATTTTGAAAATTCTATCATGCTCCCCCCACCCCAGAATCATTTCTATCACAAAGACCATATTTACCAACAACTGATCCTTCTTTTTTTTCCAACCTTTGCATTCCAATAGCCTGTAATTACCAATACATCTTAATTGCATGTTTGATCAATTTCAGACTGAAGAAGTTTGTATAATTCTTCAATTTCATCATAACTGGATTTAGTGGTTGGTTCATAAATTTGAATAGTAGTTGTATTAGCTTATGGATACTATCCTACCACATGATAAATATTGAAATTCTTCAAGACAGAGCTTGAAATGCTCTTTTTTTATGATGAATGCAACACCATTACTCTTTGATTTTTCATTCCCAGGGTAGTAAACCATGTGATTGTCAGATTCAAAATGGACGATACCAGTTCACTTCGGCTCACTAATTCTGGGATATTGATGTTTCCTAGACCCTGGATACTTCAGATTTCCTGGAGTTAGAAGTTTTCCTTCCTTCTTTATCCCATGTTGTTATTGTTGTTAAGTTCCATCAAGTCAATTCCGACCCATAACAACCCTATATAGGGTTCCCAAGGAGCGACCAATGAGCTTGAACCACCGACCTTGTAGTTCAAATGGCTTTGCAGTCTGACACATTAACCCACGGCACCATACCAGGACTCCATAGATAGTATAAAAATAGTCTGGGCTTCTGAAGAAGGAAATCATATTCTGCTACAGTACATACTTTACTTTGTATCCATTGTTATTGTTAGGTGTCATTGAGTTGGTTCCAACTCACAGCAACCCTACATACAACAGAATAAAACACTGCCCAGTCCTGCATCATCCTCACAATTTTTGCTATGTTTTAACCAATGTGGCAGCCACTGTGTCAATATTCCTTATTGAGAGTCTTCCTCTTTTTTTCTGACACTCTACTAAAGATGATGTCTTCTCCTCTTTATAATATATTCAAACTCTGTGAAATAAAGTCTTGTCACCTTCCCATCAAAGGAAAACTCTGGAAATACTTCATTCAAGACACACATGTTCATTCATCTAGCAGTCCATGGTATATTCAATATTCTTGACTAGCATCATAATTCAAAGGCATCAATTCTTCCTTGGTCTTCATTATCCGTTGTCCAACTTACTGATACATGTCAGACTGATCTTAGTCCTCAAAGTGATATATTTGCTTTTTAACTCATTAAAGAGGTCTTTTGCACTAGACTTGACCAATGCAATATGTTGCTTGATTTCTTGACTGCTACTTCCATGGGTGTTGATAGTGGATTAAAGTAAAATGAAATCTTTAACAACTTCAATCAGTTCTCCATTTATCATGATGTTATTTACTGGTCTAGTTGTGAGAACTTTTGTTTTATATTGAGGTCTGATCGATCCATTTTGAAAACTGTTTTCTTTGAACTTCATCTACTCAGTTTCAAGTTCTCTTTACTTTCAGCAATTAAGGCTTTGTCATCTTCATACCACAGGTTGCTAAAGAGCCTTCCCCCAATCCTTAGGCCATTCTATTCTTCAAAGAATCAGCTATTCTGATTATTTGGTTGGCATACAGATTGAATAAGTATGGTGAAAGGATTCAACTCTGATACACACCTTTCCTGATTTTAAACCAAACCGTTTCCCCTTCTTCTGTTCTTATGACTGCCTCTTCATACAGGCTTCACATGAGCACAATTAAGAGTTCTGGAACTTCCAATCTTACCAGAGTTTTCCACAATTTGTTATGATACACATTGTCAAATGACACTGCATAATCAATAAAATATGAGTAAACATCTTTTTAGAGTTCTCTTCTTTCAGCCAAGATCCATATGACATCAGCAATGATATCTCTGGTCCCATGTTCTATTCTAAATATGACTTGAATTTGTGGCCTTTGGTAATTTTTATATCCATTAGTAGCTAGGGAGATGGTAACTGAGGTTACAGAACATCTGTGCAACCAACACCTGTATGCTAAATGTGAGCTAATTTACGGGTATTATAGATGGGGTTATGAGCCCATAAACTATTTCTTAGTTCTGTATCTTCATGTTGCTTTTGTTTCCATTACTAAGGATAATCACACATCACCCACATGATTATCTATCTCCATTTGCTTAAAACACAGCAGATTGACATACGAGGAGTCTTGAAAATCTTGATGGAAAATCCCATTATCTTGTAATTTTATTTTTCCAATAAGCTTTTTGAAGCCACCTCACATTTTTGCCTGTTTTTAAAGGGGATGGACATTTGTTTGTCTAGGGGAAATGCCTTCAGTTTCTATTTTACATTTATTAACTGCCTCATTTAAAAAAAAAGCACATGCTAAGTATAAGAGACAACGAGTTTCTTTCATTATGAAAATGGTTATTTCCCTTTTTAAATATTCCGCAAATTTGAATGATCACAAATAAAATTTGATACTTTCATTTTATGTTTCCCAGGGAAGTATGGTGGTGGTGGTGATGTGTGGTGGAGTCAGTTCTGACTCACAGTCAACCATGTACAGGGTTTCTGAGGCTGTAAATCTTTACTGGAGCAGAAGGCCTCATCTTTCTCCCGTGGCACAGCTGGTAGTTTCAAACTGCTGACCTTAACGTTCACAGCCCAATTTGTAATCACTATGCTACCAGAGCTCAGGGAAGTACAGACATAGCATAAATTTATCTTTATCAACTTTGAGCTGCAAGAAACATTGGTGGTGGTGGTAGAGTGCCGTGGAGTCAGTTCTGACTCATAGTGACCCTGTATAGGGTTTCTGATGCTGCAAATCTTTATGGAAGCAGAAAGCCTCATCTTTGTCCTGAACAACAGCCATTAGTTTCGAACTGCTGACTTTGAGCTTAGCAACCCGACTCATAACCACTACGCTACCAGAGCTCCTTGTAAGAAATATTAGTGTTGGGTTTTTTTGTTTTGTTTTTTAATCCGAGAAAGGGAAGTGCATGCTAAGTGGACAGTTGTTATTCACTAACTACAGTACTATATAGAGTATCATATTGTAACACAGGATCACAGCAATTATTTGAGAAACTAATTGAGTACAGTTATTTGTTCTAAATTCAGCATAGATCTAAGCTGAATTTTTTCCACTATGTCTAACAGCAACCCAAAGGCTCTAACTGCAATCAAAGAACATATGTGATAAACTTACCAAAGAGACACTTATGATGCATATTTAATTCAATGAAAATGTCGGAAACTTAAAAGAATGAATGCAAGGAACATTGCAAGTTAAGAATCTCTACATATTGCTGATTTCCACATTACACATTTGTCATAGAAATGAAATGAGTATTGCTTAGCTATGTAACATCTAAGGAACTTGATATGAACTCATAAATCTGTGAAGGGCATACAGTAAAAAACATCATTTAGTATTATTGTGAAATGAGTTATCAGTAGAAATATTAGGCGGATACATTGTAAAATCTGGTGGATATATGCAATATTCCAGACTTTTCTGGGAGAATACTTTGTACAAATTAAAGGCTTAGTAAATTTGGTGGGCTTTATTCTCAACAAATGATAAATCATGAATATTCTGTAAATAAATAGAGAAGCAAGTAGATAGCTGCCATCAAGTCAACTTTGACTCATAGTGACGTTATATGCAACAGAACAAAATATTGCCCAGTCCTGAATTATCCTTACAATCACGGGTATGTTTGAAACCCTCATTAAGATTATCATGCAAATCTATCTCATAGATGTTCTCCCTCACCCTTTGTGGCCTTTTACTGTCGCAACTATAATGTCCTCCTCAAGTAAATAATTCCTATTGAAGTGTCCAAATCAAGAGAGTCAGACAATGTTCTACTGTGACTCACAATATTTTCATGACAATATTCAGAACTAAATTGTCAGACTTTCTTCTTGGTCTGTCTTTGTCTGGAAATTCTGTTGAAATTTGTTCATCTTGGTGACCCTACTGGTATTTGAATTATCATGGGCATAACTTCCAACATGATGTTGTTGTTGTTGTTAAGTGCCATTGAGTCGGTTCCGACCCATAGCGACCCTGTACAGGGTTTCCGAGGGTGTAAATCTTTACGGGAGTAGAAAGCCTCACCTTTCTCCCGC
>NW_006408746.1:2609695-2610144 GCF_000296735.1 Chrysochloris asiatica | reverse complement strand
CTAAAGTGCATGTTGCTTCTCTACTTAAACCCTTAAAGAACAGCCTAAATTATTAGCATGCTATAAAGCTTCATGGTGAATTGCTCTGTATTTATATATTCAGCCATATATATATTGCCACTTTCTACCCCCCACTTCCTGCCACCACATATTAATTATACTCCATTCAGAATAAACTGCTTTAATTCCTTAGACATACCATTTTTTATAGCATATCCAGAAGTAGGAGAGAATAACAATTAAAGGTAGATCAAATAAAATGAAGGTTAAGTAACAACCATTTAACTTAGCAAAATTGAAGTCATTGGTGATATTTATAAAAGCATTGTGATAGGAATGTAGTGTTAAACTACATTAAAGAGGATTCTTCTCTTATTCTCATAAAAGAAGAGGAAGTGGGACAGAGTACATCTATCAACTCTTCTGAGAAAATTTTCCATAAAAAGGCT
>NW_006408746.1:2608477-2608971 GCF_000296735.1 Chrysochloris asiatica | reverse complement strand
TTTGTTTTTCAATACGGGAAAGGCCAGGACAGGTGTGTACAGGGAAAGAGAGTTTAAAAACAAAACAAGCCAAAAATTAAATTAAATCCTGAGGTATAGCATAACAACCAATAGTGGCATCCTGAAACCTCTCAGCAGCTTTGAAGGCAAAAAGCTGAAGAGGGAACATTAAAGTCATACTAGTATTATATAAAGAATCAACAGGACAAGAAGGTGGTTCTTTGAAATGATTAACAAAATTGACAGACCATTGGAAAACCTAACAAAAGAAAAGAGGGAGAAGACACAAATAACACATATTAGAAACCACATGGGCTAAGTCACAATGAAACCAAAGGAAATCAAAAAGATAATAATAGAATACTATGAAGAGTTGTACTCCAACAAATTTGAAAACTTAGAAGAGCTGGATACATTTTTAGATAAACACAACCCACCTAAACTTACAAACAGGGAAGTAGAAAACCTGAACAGACCCATAACAAAAGAAGAAA
>NW_006408746.1:2604876-2606086 GCF_000296735.1 Chrysochloris asiatica | reverse complement strand
TCAGCAGTCAAGAAATTAAATGATATATTGGATTAGGAAAATCTGTTGCACAAGACCTCTTTAAAGTGTTCAAGAGCAAAAATGTCTATTTGAAGACTAAATTGTACCATACCCAAGCCATGGTATTTTCAATAACCTCATAAGTATTTAAAAGTTGGACAGTGCATAAGGTAGACTATAGAGTTTTGGAGAATATTAAGGGAACCATGGACTGCCAAAATAATGAACCAATCTGTTTTGGAAGGACAGTCAGTATTTCCTTGGATGCCAGGATGTCCATACATCATCTCTCATCACACTTCAGACATATTATCAGAAGGGACCAGTCCTAGGAGAAGGATATCATGTTTGGTAAAATAGAGGGTCTGAGAAAAAAAAGGAAGACCCTCCAACAAGATGAATTGGCACAGTGTCAGAAGCGATTGCCTCAAATATATAAATGATTGTGAGGTTGGTACAGGATTGGGTAGAATTTCATTCTGTAGTGTATACAGTTTATATGTCCGTATCGACTAGATGGCACCTAACAACAACAATACAATCGCAGTCTTAAAAAAATGTCAATGTTAAGTAGAAGTGCGAAAAAGAAGGTTGGGTGGAGTCTTTTATAGGCATATAAAGCTAAATGACAGAGCCCTTTATAGTACTGCCAAAATGTAAATTCATGAGTATATTAAAGACTAAAGCAGCGCCTGTATAAAACTGACAAAATATATCAGATTTTAATTGGCAGTAGAATGATAATGGAAAGGAGATGTGGTTTAATTGGAGTTCTCTCTCTGAAAAGACAGAGCTTAGTAGTGTCATTTTAATTATTTCCAACCATTAATCCTGCAATCATCCATTACTTTCACTGTATATTACATCAGGAAGTACTCCCTGCTGTAAATGCTATGATATTTAAGAAGTAAATGCTCACTGAAAACAAAAAGATCCAGTCTAGATTCATTGCCTTCAGCAACTGCTTTGGAGAACCATAAATTAACTTTGAAATCATGAATGCTCTGATTGAAAAATACAATTAACTTAATTATTAACAATAAACATTCGTAATTCAGATTTTCATTCTTTGTTGCTGATAAAAATTAGTTAATTGATAACATTAGATGCTTCACATCTTTAGTTATGCATATAATGCCTTTGGAGTTCTGGCGTGGCATTGTGAGCTAATGCATCAGACTGCAAAGTCATTTGAACTGCAAGGTGGGTG
>NW_006408746.1:2586090-2586936 GCF_000296735.1 Chrysochloris asiatica | reverse complement strand
ACGATTATGCACATAGACCTCACCAAATGAAATATACAGATATTATTTGATTATATCTGTAGAAAAAGGCATTGGAAAAGCTCCATATCGTCAGCCAGAATAAGGCAAGCAGCAGACAGTAGAACAGACCAACAATTGTTCATATGGAAGTTCAGTCTGAAGTTGAAGAAAATTAAAACAAGTCCACAGGATCCAAAATATGACCTTGAACACATCCCACAATAATTTAGAGATTATCTGAAGAACAGATTTGATTCATTAGACACTAAAGACCAAACACCAGCAAAGTTGTGGATGACATCAAAAGCAACATACAGGAAGATAGCAAAGGTCATTAACAAGAAAACAAAGAAAAGACCAAAATTGAAGTCAGAAGGGAATTTGAAAATTTCTCCCCAGCATAGAGGTGCTAAAGCAAATAGAATAAATGAGGAGGTAAAACACCTGAAAAGAAAATTTCAAAAGGCAGTTAGAGAAGACAAAGTTAAATATTATATGGAAATATGCAAAGACATGGAATTAGAAAACTAAAACAGAAGAACATGTTCAGCATTCATCAGTCTGAGGGAACTGGAAAAAAAATTTAAGTCTTGACTTGAAATATTATATGATTCTATGGGCAAAATATTGAGTGATGCAGAAAGCATCAGAATAATATGGAAGGAGAGGTGGGGCTTGATGGTGGTTATGGTAGAAGTGCAGTGAGGATCTCTATCAGCAATAACACAGATTTCCAGATGAAGCAGTTTCAGGGGACAGTTCCAGAACTTCGAACCACATATATAGGAATATTTTAAAAGTTTGAAGGCTTACAGCCAGTGGAATTTGTAACGGAATTAAGAAATT
>NW_006408746.1:2581929-2584300 GCF_000296735.1 Chrysochloris asiatica | reverse complement strand
CATTGCTAAACCTAAGAAAAGAAAAGAGGCAGAAGACACAAATAGCATGCAAAAGAAATCATATGGGTGATGTCACAACAGAACCAATAGAAATAAAATGGATAATAACAGAATATTATGAAGAGTTGTACTCCAATAGTTTTGAAAACCTAGAGGAGATGGATGTATTCTTAGAAAAGCACAGCTTACCTAAACGTACACAAAGTGAAGTAGAGAACTTGAACAAATCTATAACAAAAGAAGAAAATGGCCAGGTCATCAAAAAACTCGCAACCAAAAAAAAAAGTCCAGTTCCAGATGGCTTCACTGGTGAATTGTACCAAACATTCAGAAAAGAGCTGTCACCAATTTTACTCAAATCATTCCAGATTATAGAAGAGGACAGAAAACTCCCTAATACATTCTATGAAGCCAGCATAACCCAATACAAACACCAGCGAAGGACAACATAAGAAGGAAAATTAGACCGATATCCCTTATGAACATAGATGCAAAAAATCTTAACATCTATTTGTAGATGATATTATCCAATACGTAGAAAACCCCCAAAGATTCAGCAAAAAACTATTGGAACTCATTGGAAGGTTCAGCAAAGTGGCAGGGTACATGATCAACATAAAAAAATCAGTTAGATTCCTATTTATTAATAATGACAACAATGAAGAGGAAATTAGTAAAGCAATACTATTTACAATAAGCACCCAAAGGATGAAATATTTAGGAATAAATGTAACCAGAGAAACAAAGGACCTATACAAAGAACACTACAAAACACTACTACAAGAAACCAATAGAAAGAGATAAACAATTAACAATTAGAAATTGTTAGTGTGAACAATTAGAAACAGACCATAGAAGGAAACTACAGCCACCAAAAGAAAATAAATAATAAAGATTAGAGTAGAAATAAATGAGATGGAAAACAGAAAAACTATAGAAAGAATCAACAGGACAAGAAGCTGGTTCTTTGAAAGGATTAAAAAAATTGACAGACCATTGACAAACGTAACAAAAGAAAAGAGGGAGGAAACACAAATAACATGCATTAGAAACCACATGGATAATGTCACAATAGAACCATATAAAATCAAAAGGATAATAACAGAATACTATGAAAAGTTGTAATCCAACAAATTTGAAAACTAGAAGAGATGGATACATTTTTAGAAAAACACGACCTACCTAAATTTACACAGAGTGAAGTAGACAACATGAATAAGACCATAGGTGGAATCCTGATCCCTATCCAAAATCTTCTGAGGTGGGACATTTCCACTTGAAAGGACAAGCAGACCAGCCTAGAGTAGCTAGAAGAACAGAAGATACCTTTTGAAAGAAAGACCAGCAGGAAAAATAAAAAACAATAACAGCAGTCTGACTGACTACTAAAAGAACAAGCAAGTTGCTCCTCCCAAGACAGCCATCAAGGCAAGTGGTCAGGTTCCCTCAGGGCAAACCCCATCCAAGACTAAAACTCAAGGGGAATACATGAGCAATCATGTGGGCTTGCTGCTGACCACGTTGGTCACCGATAAGGGGAAGTGGGGGAAAAACAGCACTGAAGTTATGAGCTAAGTGCAACCACATTCAATAGACTACTGTTAACCTGAATTGAAACCTGGTTGGCCAGCAGTATGACAAGATCTGGGTACTGCTGGGCCAAAGGTCCGGGACATGATCACAGAGGGCCAGAGTGGAGTATGAAGTGTCCAGCTGATATGAAGTGAAGGGAGATGCACAAGAACACTCATACTTGTAGATAGTACCCACTTGACCTGGCTTCAATGGCTGGATGATCAGAACTCTACTAGAGGAAGAAAGTAGAGGAAGAAAAGAGTGACCTACATTTTCATGAGCTTGACCTATACTTATTAATAGCTCAAAAGAGAGAACGAATCTTTACAGCGAGGATCATCCCCACCCCCTTGGTACACAGGATTAACAGGGACGGGCAATTTAGATTATGGCTACCCAATATGTGAGGGCTACAAAGTCAAGAAGTGACTGGCTTACAAGCTTTCAAGAGAGAGTCTAGTTCCAGAGGGTGCAGAGGAAAGTAGAATCTCCACTGAGCTGTTTCCAACCTGTCTGGACCGGGGTGATGAAAGGGGATGGGAAAAAGACTTGTGGTTCAATAGTGAGTAATTGCTATCAGGACTGACTGTGGGTGTTTCAAATGTAAAGATAGATATTTTGTAACACTAAGAAAGGAGTGAGAAGAGAGGAGTGCAGAACTCTATCCAGAGAATCAGTGATGTCAGAGATGGAGGCAGAGATGATGACATGGAGAGATGGAGCATCCGGGGACTCTGGACTGAGGGAGGGAGAGAGTCTGTGTACTGACGACTGGAGGGCAGGCTTGTGGGGTATA
>NW_006408746.1:2576494-2581549 GCF_000296735.1 Chrysochloris asiatica | reverse complement strand
AAGAACAAGGTAGATAGGTTTACATGGACTAAATGGGACAGATGTAAATAGTGATTACTCAGCCTTGGAATAACAAGGCTCTGTGATACAGGGATTGAGGCATAGTCTGAAGAGGGGTAATAATACTAAGATGCTTGACTGTCTTATGAATATTGGTTACCTTTGTCTACTATTGTAAAATTGGCACTTAAGTGGGATAGAAAAGAATGTCAGGAAACATGATTACAGAAAGCCTGTAAGACATTTTTCAGCCTGTAACTCCTTGGAATACCTAAAAGGAATTCTAGAACTTCTCCAGTGAAATAAGCTTGTTGTGGAGCCTCTGCAGTGTATAGGACCTTAGGTGGAATACTGAACCCCATCCAGAACCTTCTGAGGTGAGACAGTCTCACTAGAAAGGACAAGCAGACCAGCCTGGAACAGTTAGAGCAACAGAATATACATCTTCAAAGAAAGATCAGCAGGAAAAAACCCAAACAAAAATGGCAGTATGATTGACTACTACAAGAATAAGCAAGTTGTTAGCTGGGAAGCCATCAAGGGAAGAAATTAAGTTTTTTCATGACAAACCCCCCTCTAAGCCTGAAACTCAAAGGGAACACGTGGGCAGGCATGTAATATTGCTGGCAACCACATTGGTCTACTGGTGAGTGGAAGAGGGGGAAGGCATCAATGAAGAAATGGGCTGAGTTCGAATATGTTCTATTTACCTAGTGATGAGAGAGAAGAAGAAAGGGTTGGTTGGTCCAAAGTGTGGTGAGACCTGGGGACACCTGAGCCCATGGATAAGTACATAACCACAGAGGGATAGAGCTGAGAGTGAAGCATCCAGCTAATATGAAGGAAGGGAGATGCACCAGAACACCCAGACTTGCAGATAGTACCCATCTGACCTAGCCTCAATGGCTTGATAATAAGAACTCTACTTGAAGAAGATAAAAAAGAAAACATTTTTTGATAAAGGAAATGAGGATAAATTGCTACAATTTGATAAACTTGACCTATACTCATGGAGGTAGTAGCTCAAAATAACAATAGAGAGGGAAGTAGTCTTCACATCAAGTATCAATCCTATCCCTTCTGTATACAGGGACTGGCAAGTTAGACATTGGCTACAAAAATGAGGAGGCGATAAAGGCATGAAGTGACTGGCTAAACTAAACTCAAGAGGGAGTTTAGTTTAAGAATGTGGGGTAAGAGAGAGTCCCCACAGAATAGTTGTCATATTGACTTGATGGGTCTAGAAAAAGAGATGGAGATAAGATTCTTATGATTCAATAGTGAATAATTGTGATCTGACTAATTGCAACTGTAGCAATTGTAAAGTTAAAAGTATTGTAACAAAAATGGGAGAGTAGTTAATCTTACAGAGAATACAGAGTCACTGTACCAAAAGGAAATGGTTAATGTTCAACCCTTTCAAGAGGTAGCATATGATCATGAGCCAATGATACTGAAGGAGGAAGTCCAAAGTGCATTGAAGGAATTGGCAAGAACAAGGCACCAGGAATTGGTTGGAATAAAAATTGAAATCTTTCAAGAAAGTAAGGCAGCACAGGAGACACTCACTCATCTCCGCCAAGAAATTTGGAAGCAACTATCTGGCTGACTGATTGGAAGAAGATTCATATTTGTGACCATTCAAAAGAGAGGTGACCCAATGGAATGCAGAAATCATCAGACAATCTCTTTAATATCCCATGCGAGTAAAGTTTTACTCAAGATAATACAGAAACGGCTGGTGGACAGGAGGCAGACTTGCAGAATGTGCCCATTGGTGGTTTAAGTTATTAAATATGTCTTAGTATTTAAAAAAAAACAACAAAGAAGTTTAAATGAACAGAGAGAAATACTGTTAACTGATGGTACATGGAGAGGACTGTAATCATTGTAATGAAACAAAGTATATGATTTGTTCAATGGAAAACTGATGATCTGCCCTGTAAACTTTCACTCAATTCACAATAAAAACTTAAAAAAAAATTATTAATGGTCATTTGAGATGACTTTTACAATTAGAAGACACATAATATTGAATTAAAAATATATTTTCCAGGCTCATATAATAGAACTATACTCATAACGGCTCTTTAAAAAAAAAAAAAAAAACAACTTTTAAGATCAAGAAGCAAAGCAAAGGGAGTAGTATTAAAATTTTATCTTAAAAGTCAGTGTCCAAGATAACTGCTGATATGAGCACATATTCAACTATATCTTTCACGCTCTCATATTTATGGTCTTCTAGAATAACAACCAGCCACTTATCTGTCAATTTGTTATACTGTGGTAGCTTGCATGTTCCTGAGATGCTGGGAGCTAAATCACTGATATTTAAATACTAGCAGGGTCACCCAAAGAAGGCATGTTTCAGTGGAGGTCCAAGACTAAGACAGAGTAGGAAGAAGGTGAGGTGAACTATCTGAATGGTTAGCCACTAGAAGCTTATTAAGTTGTAGCATAACATTGGCACAATACAAAGTAGAGTTGACCATAAGAACATTTATGGAGCTAAGCTTTCAAGACTTTTCATTTGTTGAAGTTGCACAATTCAACAACAGAATTAGAACAGGATCTTGGTGTTTTGTTGTAGTATAAACTCTATACTGCTAACTGGAAAGTCAGCAGTTTAAACCCACTAACAGCTCCTAGGAAATTAAAGCAGGAGTTACAACCAACTCAATGGCACTTAAAAATACCAACATAAAAAGAACAGTTGTCTTAACAAGAATATTGCATTATTGCTGTAGAATGTCACTGAGTGGGTTGCAACTCATAGTGATCCTGTATAGAGTTTCCAAGGCTTTTTAAATGTTTGTGGAAGCAGAAAGTCTCATCTTTCTCCCATGGAGCAGTTAGAATATTTGAACCTCAGTCCTTGGGGTTCACAGTCCACTGCTTATTATATGGAGCCACTAAACATTGTTTTTGTTAAGTGCCATTGAGTTGGTTCTGACTTATTGCAACACTGGATAAGGTTTCCAAAGAGTGTTGATGAGTTTGAACCACCAACCTTACAGTTCAAATAGAGCTTGAGGTCGAATGTTTATCCTATGGTGCCACATCAGGACTCCAACATTCAATTTAGTAAAATCGTTAATGGAAAAAAAATTGAGTTACATTCAAGAAATTTTAAAACATGCAAATAAATTTGTCTTACATAAATTTTCAGCTCACGACTGAAGACAAGGAGGATATTTCTGGTCAACTAATCACTACCAATGTATAACCAAGACTAAATCCACTGTCACTGAGTCCATTCTAACTCATAGTGAACTTATGTTACAGCTATTGTTATTGTTAAGTGTAATTGAGTCAGTTCTGACTCATAGCGACCCTGTATACGGTTTCCTAGGAATGGCTGGGGAGTTTGAACCATCAACCTTGTGGTTAGCAGTCCAGTGTTTATCCTATAGCACTACACGAGGACCTCAAAGTAAAAGTACTCTTAGGGCTTCCAAGACCATAAATCTTTATGGGAGCATATACCCTTATCTTTCCCATGAAGCATGGAGCAGCTGGTTGGTTTGAACCACTTAGTTTGCAGTTAGCAGCTCAATGATTAACTCACTGTGCCAAGAGCAGCCCTATACCAAGGTTCTTGTTGTTGTTATTAAATGCTGTTAAGTCTTTTTGCTCTCATAGCACCCTGTATAGGGTTTCTGCAGCTTTAAATATTTGCAGGAGCAGAAAGCCTTCTCCTTCTCCTGCAGAGTGGCTGGTGGGCTTGAAGCGCAGACTTTGTGGTTCACAATCCAGTGCTTATCCTATAGAGTACCAAGTGTATGTTTCAGAGTCTGACCACCAGATTTCAAAGTCTGACTCTTACTCACTAGCTGTGTGAAGTTGGTAAGTTGATAAATAAACCTCTATATGCTGTAATGTCCTCATTTGTGAAAGAGGATAATAACTATCCCTTCTTCACAGAACAGTTGTGAAGAAAAAATGGGATAATAAACATATGTTGTTGTTGTTATTAAGTGCTGCCAAGTTGATTCTGTCCTGTAGCGACCCTGTGTAGGGCTTCCAAGGAGCAGCTGGTGAGCTTGAATCACTGTCTTGCAGTTCAAATAGACTTTGCAGTCCAGTGCATTAGCCTACAGTGCCACACTAGGACTCCAATAAATATATAGCACTTACCGTAATTCTTAGCATATAGGAACTTTTCAGTAAGTGTTGTATATGAATAATAATTTTGCTTAACTAAAATTATTCTTTCTGCATATATTCTACAGAAAAGTTATGTATTTCTACTATAAATCTAACTTGAAAGAAGTACAGCCAGAATGCTCCTTAGAAGTAAGGATGAAAAGACTTCATCTCTTGTACTTAGGACATGTCATCAGGAGAGACCAGTTCCTGGAGAAAGATATCATGCTTGGTAAACTGGAAGGTCAGCAAAAAATAGGAAGAGCCCCAACAAAATGGATTGACATAGTGGCTGCAAGCATATGATCAAATACAACAAATGTGAGAATAGCATAGGACTGGGCAGTGTTTCGTTCTGTTGGTGTTAGGGTCTCTGTGACTCAGAAATGACTTGATGGCAGCTAACACAGTATAGTGTGTGGAAGTGATACTAGCTAGTCTGTGCAAAAATTCTTAGAACCCATATTTCTTAAAATATTATTTTATAACATACTATTTTCATCTCAAATATAGCTCATGAAAACATTGGAAATCAAAAAAATAGTTTACCATCCTCTGCTTCCACTTCTTTCCCCAGATATAACTAGTATAATATGAATTTGGTATACATTCTGCATATTATTAATCTATGCTCTAATCCAGGCCAGAATTTGTTTCAAAAATAAAAGATATCTAAGGGAATGTTAGATAGCATGTGTCGATATAACTTATATTTTCATGGCATGGCTTGACTATCAATAATATTTAATCACTTTTTTAACTCTACTGTAGCACAGATAAAATTAGTTGTTAATACAATATAGGTTTACTGGAATGGGAATAAAGAGAAGGGCTAGAAAATAATAAGAAGATAGATAGATAGATAGATAGATAGATAGATAGATAGATAGATAGATAGATAGATAGATA
>NW_006408746.1:2569261-2576374 GCF_000296735.1 Chrysochloris asiatica | reverse complement strand
AGCTAGTGAGCTCAAACAACTGACTTTGCAGTTCAAATCGACCTTGAAGTCCAGCACATTAACACACAGCACAGCACTACACCAGGACACTTTCTCTCTCTCATATATATAAAGGAGCTCTGATAGCATAGTGGTTATGAGTTGGGCTGCCAGCCTCAAAGTCAGCAGTTCGAAACTACCAGCTATTCCATGGGAGAAATATAAGAATATCAGTTCCTATAAGATTTACAGTCTCGGAAACCCTATACAGGGTAGCTAGGAGTCAGAACTAACTCCATGGCACATAAGCTCCACCACCATATTATATATATATACCAGCATTTCTATAAATAGATGACGTACTTGTGAAAGGAGCATAAGCTCCACACACTTGAGACATTTAGTGAACACTCAAAAGTTCTGTTAGTAGCAGGAAGAAGTGTCAAGGAATATCTACTCCCTAGAAATGAAACTACCAACATAAGTATAACAATTTAAAGAAGAAATACTGTAATACAATGCTGAATAAAAGAGGTTCTTTTGCAGCTTGAGAAATCCATTGTCTATTGATAAAGCACGATGGAATTGTGTGCTTGAATTGATAGTCATTTTATCTGATTCCAAATTTATTTGGAAAAAACACTGGACCAGAGAATACCATTAAATATCTGAAGCTAAGAGTTTTTATTGAACAGAGAATCAGACTGTTTCATTTACTATTATTTTAATAAAGGGAAGGGAAAAATTATATTTGAAGCTTAATGCAGTTCCCATTTTACATGTGTGCATAATATATATATATATATATATATATAAAGCATAAATGGTTGCTTGTGCTAAAATGAAATTATTTGTCAAATATTTTAATTTATTACATGCCATAGTATTTATTCGATGGCACTTCACAACAAACAGCAATAGTATTTATTCAAAATAAATGAAGTAACCCTTACTGAGCACCTACCGGTATGGCGCTGTAGGATAAGCGCAGAACCACAAGGTTGGTTTAAACTACAAGATCAGGGTTCAAACTCAGGGGTTCAAACCTCAGAAATCCAGTACTGAGTTGCTATGACTCACAACAAACTCGACAACAACAACAAATTTTCATTTGTACTCTTGCTTTAAGTTTTTAGTTCCAAATATGTGTCTTTATAAGACCCAGAATCCATTTTGAGAAGGCATGTTAGCCATTTCCTAGAGTTAATGAAGGATTCCTGGTGTGGCACTGTAGGATAATCACTGGACTGCTAATCTCACATTCTTGGTAGTTCAAACCCACCCGTTGCTCCTAGGAAACCCTGTGTAGGGAACTATGACTCAGAATCAAGTCGTAGGCATTTAGCAACAATAGAGTTAATGAGGCTTTTTTATCCTGAATTCCAATGAAATTTTCTGAATTATGATAGGTAAAGCAAATGGAGAAGTAGTTTTCAATGTCAGAAAGTGTTTTGCAGTGTTTGATAAATAACCTGAACTAAGCAGTTTCAATTGAACAATTGAAACCATATATTCTTTTAAGAGTTCAGGCCAGTACACCTGAACTTTGGAAGTAATGGATTAGCACTGTTAATAGTTTAGGTATTTCTGTAAATTTGACTGGGCCTTGATTCTCAGTAATTTGACAGGTAAGATATCATATGATGAGGTCTAATACAACATAATCAACACCATGATGAGATCTGCTATGAACAGCCAATCAACTGAAAGGATGTTTCTTCAAAGTTATGGCTTGATTTCAATAAAATGGACCTTCAGACAAAGCTTGCTTGCTTTTTATTGGATCTGAATCCTCCATGGGACTCATAATCTGACTCCGGTTCTTTGGATTTGAGCCAAGGGTCTGCCTTATTTCCTGCTCATTCTGGGAGTTATCGGCAGCCTGCCATCTTATATACCAACCTTAGAACCACTCATTTCTACAGCCAGAAGCCTGCTATCTGACCTGTCAATCTTGGGTTCATTATCTTCTGCAGCTTTGTGAGTCAGGAAAAGTTTTTCAGCCTGACATTTCACCCATGGACTTGGAACTTGCCAACATCGACAACTGTGTGACTCATTACCTTGATGTAATTCTGTCTTGATAGATACCCAGCTAGATAGATAGATAGATAGATAGATAGATAGATAGATAGATAGATAGAGCTTCACAAAGCTTCACTTTGTTTCCTTAGAGAACCCAGCCTAAGACAAATATAAATAATATTATATTTGTTGGTATTAGAAAATTAAATGACTTATACAAAGCCTATGCAACCAGGTTAAAATAAATAAATAAAAAGAAAAGAAAATTGATTAGCATTCAACAAACATTGTTTTAGACCTTGATAATAATAAATTGAGGCTATATTTAATGAAACAAATGATTCCATTAGTGATGGAAAGGATCAAGGCCAAAATATTTCATAATAGTTATTTGATATCCAGCAGCAAGGAAGATGAAAAATCACTTATGGACTAGGCAAAATGATCTAAATGAAACAGGGAACATTAATGTGCAAAACATTCAAGGTTCTCAGAGGTCTGTCAGAGTCCTGCTCCAACCGTCTCGCAGGTACCCGAGGGAGGGGCGTGGATGAAGAAAAATATGTACAAAAGGAAAGAACTGAGGAGAGGACACAAGCTGATGGCAAGTGACAAAGTTTATTTCAAATCTCAGAGTATATATAGGGTGGTTCTGTAAGTCATTGCTGTTTTGCATAGTTACAAGTTTGTCCTTTACTGTGAATCAGACGACCTTGGGAAAGCTACCTTCCCTGCTGTGTTGATAAGCAGACTTTGTCTGGTTAGACCCAGACTTAAAGTTTTATGAGGCCTGTAAGTCTTTTGGTCCCCAACAGAGGTCTGGTTTTCTCTTACCATTCAAATACTACCTCCTATTACATCTCTCTGTGTCTCTTACCTGAAATCACCCCCAAGCTCTAGGTAAGAATCACCATGCTTATGCTGATTTTATGAATTACAACATTGTTTCTTCTTTTTCTACTTGTTTTTATTATGTTTATTCCTCAAGGTTCAGCTGAAAGTGCCATCTCCTCCATGACATCTTCAAGAATTTATTTCTTTATTCCCAGGCTCATAGCAGAAAACTGCATAATTTAATAGATCATTGATAATGCTGATCTTTGGGCATGTCAAGAATTTCTTTGCATGAATGCATTCAAAAAAATAAGTCTGATATTTTATGAATACAGGAAACAATCACTAATTATGAAAGACAACAATTTATCAGCTTTGATTTTCAAACAATTAAATCCAAGATGGGTTATGGGTTAAATATATAACAGGCAGAGTAAGAGAAAGAGAACTAACATTTCTGCATCATGAATATTGTGCCTGGACATGAGCTAGTGATTTTATGTCTAGGAATCCCTGGGTGGTACAAAAAAATAATGCACTCAACTATTAACTTAAAGGTTGGAGGTTCAGTTCATTGATCCCATTCAGAGGTTTCTTCCCCATAAGAAAAGCCTAATGATCTGTTTCCAATGGAGCTTTCTATGTAGCACAGTTGTTCTACTCTGAAATACATGGAGTTACAGTGGGTCAGTTTTGACTAACCAGTAATGGCTAAATAAATATGATGTCCATTAACAGTTGTACAACTTTGGCCTTAAAAATATTCCTGTAGAAGCAGAGATAAATACTGTGGTAAACACAATCCTACATAATACTGAACTACCACCAGGCATGGTGGCTGTGTGCTGTGGAGTCAGTTCCAACCCATAGCAACCCTGTACAGGGTTTTTGAGGCTGTAAATCTTTATGGGAGCAGAACTCCTCATCTTTCTCCTACAGAACAGCTGGTAGTTTTGAACTGCTGACCTTGCAGTTCACAGCCCGATTACACACATGTTGAATGGGTGAGGGTAAGAGAATGGGAAAAGACCCCCCCAAGACATATAGATTTGACAGATATATATATCCATGATGTGGTGAAGCATACAAGGGATAAACTTATGAAAATTCCTTAAACATTGCCAAATACCTTGAGAGAATGAGACACTGAACCTGGGTACTCAAGACCATACTTGTGGAGGACACCAAGATGAATTGGCATACCATAGTTCACAAAGACAATATTCTACATCCTAATTTGGTAAACAGTGACTGGGTCTTAAAATCTTGTGAGAGCCCATCTAAAGTGCAACTATTAATCTCTACCTGTCTGGAGAAAAGAAGAGTGACAAAAATGGAAGTCACATGGAAGCAAATAATGGAACAAACTAATGGACCATGTGAACATCAGTCACCACATTCTTGACACCAGAAGAACTAGATGGTGCCCTGTTACCACTACCATTCACTCTGAAAGGGATCACATTAGAAGGATAGAGTAGGAGAACAATGTGGACTAAAACTCAAAATCATAAAAATGACCATGCTTATTGGTAGAATAGAGAGTAGTTGAACCCTTGAGACTATCGTCCTTAGCAACACTTCAAGTTTGGATTTGAACTCACCCCTCTCATTCAATAAGAAAAGATAAATATTGTTGTTTTTGTTGTTGTTGAGTGCTGTTGAGTGGGTTCTGACTCATAGCCACCATATATAGGGTTTCAGAGGAGAGGTTAGTAAATTTGAACCACCAGCCTTGTGGTTCAAACTGACCGTGTGGCCTAGTGCTTATCATGCAGTGCAACACCAAGACTCCAAGATAAATATGAGCACTTGAAAAGTATGCATTCCTTAGAATAATGAATGATTTGAAATTAAAAGTACAACTTTTACCTAAGGACATAATTAAGGAGGCAAGAAGAGATAAGAAAGAAAGAACAATAAAAATTGGAAGCACAGGGGATGAATCATGTTACATTTTGAGGAACTGATGAATGGCATAAAACAGTGTGTATATAACTTATTGAATGAAAAATAGGTCTGGTCTGCAAACCTTCACCCAATTTGTAATAAAGAGGTTTTTTTGTTGCTTTTTTTTCCCTTAAATTACTTTAATGGTTAGCTCAACCACTAATCCGTCATTTTGTGGTATTTTGGTGGCTTGTGTGCTGCAGTGATGCTGGAAGCTATGTCACTGGTATTTCAAATACCAGTAGGGTCACTCATGGTAGACAGGTTTCATCAAAGTTTCCATAATAAAAGATACCAGGAAGTAGGAGAGTCAGACTAATTCTAAATGTGTAGCCACTTAAAACCTTATGAATAGCAGTAGAACATTTTCAGACATAGTGTCAGCAGATGAAAACATTTCACATAAAACTCGAATATTGTCAGATGTAGTGCTCTCAGGTTGGAAGGTACTCAAAATGCAACAGGGAAGAGCTGCCTCCTTAAAGTAGAGTGAAGCGTGATGTTGCAAATGGAGTAAAGTTTTTGAGGCATTCGTTTGCTGTTGGTGCACAACTCAAAATGAGGGGGGGAAAGCAGCTGCAAACATCCATTAGTAATCAGAACATGGAATATATAAAGTATGAAATCTAGGAAAATTGGGAGTTGTCAAAAATGAAACGGAATACATAAAGACCTATAGTCTAGGTACTAATGAGTTGGGATGGGCTAGTATTGGTCATATTGAATCATATATGGTTTACTATGCCAGGAATGACAAAGTCATGAGGAATGGCATAGCATTCATCCTCAAAAAGAATATTTCAAGATCTATTGTGAAGTATAATGTCCATACGCCTAAAGGAAGAACAATTAATACTATTATTCACCCACCAACCACTAAAGTCTGTGATGATGAAGAATTCTACTAACTTCTTCAGTCCTGAAACTGACTAAACATGCAATCAAGGTGTATTGATAATTACTAATGTTTATAATACAAAGATAGGAAACAAAGATGAAGAATGAGTAGTTGAAAAATACCAATGACAGATAGGCCCTGGTGATAGAAACAATGCTGGCGATCTCATGGTAGAATTTTGCAAGACCAATGACTTATTTATTGTAAATACCTCTTTTAAATCGTATTAAATAATACTAAAGGTAATTGTTATGTCCCTTTAAGACAGAACCGACTCATCACAAGCTTATTCACAACAGGATGAAACACTGCCTAGTCCTGCACCAATCTCACAATCACTGTTACACTTGAGCCCGTTGCTGCGGTCACTTGCCAATTTATCTTGTTGGGAATCTTCCTCTTTTTCACTGGAAAAAGTTAATTATACACATGGATCTCACTATATAGAATATACAGGAATCAAATTGACTACATCTGTGGCAAGAGATACTGATAAAGCTCAATATCATCAGCCTAAGCAAGGCCTGGGTCAGACTGTGGAACAGAAGATCAATTGCTCATATGCAAGTTCAGGCTTAAGCTGAAGAAAATTAAAACAATTAAATAAAAATCAAAATATAACATTGAACATATTCCACCTGAATATAGAGACAATTTCAAGAACAGATTTGGTGTACTAGACACTAATAACTAGAAACCAAAAGAGCTCTGACCATGTATAGGGTTTCCAAGGAGTGACTGGTGAGTTTGAACCACTGACCTGTGGTTCAAACCAACCTCACAGTCTAGTGTATACTCTACAGTGCCACTTCAAGGCTAATTAGCCATTGTTGTTGTTGTTAGGTGCCATTGAGTCGGTAGTGGCCCATACCGACCTTATGCACAGCAGAATGAAACACTGCCCGATCCTGGGCCAACCTCACTACTGTTGCCACATTTGAGTCCATTGATGCTGCCACTTGGCCAATCCATCTCGTTGGGGATCTTCCTCTTTTTCTATCCCTCCACCTTACCAAACATGATATCCTTCTCCAGTGACTGGTCTCTCTTGACAATATGTCCGAAGTATGAGAGATAAATTTTGTCTATCTTGGCCTCCAAGGAGCACTCTGGCTGCACTTCTTCCAAAACAGATCTATTGGTTCTTTTGGCAGCCTATAGCACTTTCAATATTCTCCTCTAACACCATAACTCAAAAGCACTAATTATTCTATGGTCTTCCTTATTCACTGTATAGCTTTCACATGCATATGAGGTTATTGAAAATGCCATGGCTTGGGTCAGGTGCACCTTAGTCCTCAAGCTGATATATTTGCTCTTCAACACTTTCAAAAGGTCTTGTTCAGCAGATTTGCCTAATGCAATACGTTGTTTGATTTCTTGACTACTGCTTCCGTGAATGTTGATAGTTGATCCAAGAAGAATGA
>NW_006408746.1:2566742-2568826 GCF_000296735.1 Chrysochloris asiatica | reverse complement strand
CAATGTTGTCCATAGCTTGTCATGATCCACACAATCAAAAGCCTTTGTATAGTCAATAAAGCGCAGGTAAACACCTTTCTGATATTCTCTGCTTTCAGCCAAGATCCATCAGATATCAGCAATGATATCCCTCATTCCACAGCCTCTTCTGAATCTGGCTTGAACCACTGGCAGTTCTCTGTCAATGTATGATTGTAGCCGTTTCTGTATTATGTATGAATAGCCATTAGAGCAATGCAAATCAAAACAACTATGAGATATCATCTCACCCCAGCATTAATAGCAACATTTTTAAAAAGAAAGAAAAAATGCTGGCGAGGGCTTGGACACACTGGGACTCTCCTACATTACTAGTGAGACTGTAAAATGGTGCAATCACTGTGAAAAATAGTATAGTGCTTCTTCAAAAAGATATAAATAGAAATACCATAAGACTCATATATATGCCTATAGAACACATATGACCCATATAACACATATGACCAATATATAAATATCATACACAGCAATCTGGCACTGTGGATTAATGCGCCAGACTGCAAAGCCATTTGAACTACAAGGTTGGTGGTTCAAGCTCACCAACTGCTCCTTGGAAGCTCTATACAAGGTCGCTATGGGTCAGAACTGACTCAAAAGCACTTCACAACAACAACATACTTGTTATGGGGCATAACATGAGTAGATACATAACAGCCATGACAGGAGAAGATATATGCATAGCAATGTTCATCACAACACTATTCACAATAGAAAAAATATGGAAACAGCTTAAATGACCTTCAGAGGAGGAGTGGATGAACAAACTTTGCTACATACATGAATATATGCAGTGTTGAAGATTAACAATAAATCTGTGAAACAGCTCATGACATGGATGAACCTTAAGGACATAATGGTGAGTGAAATTAGTTAATCATAAAAGGATCTTTTTATAAGACCACTATTATTAAAACCTATGAAATTATTTTCATACTAAAAGAAATACTTTAGATTTACTTTTTATTTTGAATTAAGTGAATGTTTACAAAGAAGATCATCAGCTTAACATTCAACAATTCATACATTTTGTTTCATCTCAATGACTGTAATTCTCTCCATGCAACAACAGTTATCCAACCTCTTCCTTCTAGTTCCTATTTTGAGTCTACCCTCCTTTTCATCCCTCCTCAACTTTGTCCTTAAGTAAAATGTTGCCCTTTTGATCTTGAATAATTGGCCATTCCATAGTAAGCATACTTGCATACCTTACTAGTGTTGTTAAATCCCCTATATTCTTATCTATGTCTTGGAAGGAAATTGAGACATTCCAGACTTGAAGGGTTGTCGAGCGCCATAGTCTTCAGTTCCTCCAGTCTCTTTCTGACTAGTAAGTCTGATCTTATTTTGTTTTTAAATAATTTTGAGTTTAAATCCACATTTCTTTCTACTCTATCTGGGGCCTTCTGGTTGCAGTATCCAGTCACAATCCAATTCTACTGGTTTCAAAGTTCTGATGACTGATGTTCACTTGCTTCATTGGTCTACTGGAATAGTTCATTCTAAGCATTTACATGTTTCATTTTGTTTTTTAATGTTTTATTGTGAATTATGTGATAGTTTACATGGGAGAACAATAACTTTACATTCATCCTATCGTACATTGTTTCATTGCCATAGTTACAATCCCCTCCATGCATCATGAACCAACCAAAGGGTATACGCTGCAAGCCTGCATCACACAGTCCCTCTCCCTTTCTGGGTCTAGAGTCCCCAGCCACTCCATCTCTCCACGTCATTGTCTCTACCTCCATCTCTGGCATCACTGTTTCTCTGGGTAGGGTCCTGTACTCTGCTTTACTCCCTTGATGGTCCCAGGGACCTCCACTCCTGGACTGCAAAGTCAGTCACTCCCCTCCTTTTGCTACAAAACACTTACCTTTATAGTTCCAACCCTCACAGTCAGTCCTGATAACAATTGTTCACTATTGTCCCACAAGAGACCTATCTGTATCTCCTTTCATCAGCCCTGACCAGACAGATTGAACACCACTTATTGGAGATTCTACCTTCCTCCACACCCTCTGGATCTAGGCTCCCTCTTGAAA
>NW_006408746.1:2563668-2565842 GCF_000296735.1 Chrysochloris asiatica | reverse complement strand
TCCTCAGGAAGCCTCCTTCACTGGGCATGTTGTAGCCCCATGTTAGGTATTCCAATCAGTTATAGGCAGAAGATGGACTTACAAGCTTTCTATGGTGATATTTCTGGCTATTCCTTTCTGTCCTGCTTAAATGTCTATTTCACAATGGTATGCCAGGGAAATCAAGATTGAAAAGATAACCAATCATCTTAACATTATTTCCCCCCTTTTCCCAATTCCAATCCCTACAACCCAGAGCCCTATTGTTCTAAGGATGTGTATACATCATTATTTACCTCTGTCCCACTTAGCCCATGCAAACGTGCCTAATTGTTATCCCATCCACCTTGTTCTTCCATTACACCCTTCTTGTGTATTGCCCCTCTCTCTAGCACCCAAACTATCCTGTGTCTATTCCCTACCCTATGTTCCACCTTCCCTTCCCTCCCATCACCCCAACCCCCACATCCAAGTAACCAGCAAAGCACCCCCTACCCTTTAGTTTGGGTTCTTTTTCTTAGTCTTTTATAGTAGTGGTCCTATGCAGTATTTCTCCTTTTGTGACTGACTAATTTCACTCAACATAATGTCCTCAATGTTCATCTATGTTATGTGGTGGCTTGCAGCTTCCTTGTTCTTCTTCAAGGTAGCATAGTATTCCATTGTGTACCACAGTTTGTTTATCCATTCTTCAGTTGATGGGCACTTTGGCTGTCTCGACCTCTTTGCTATTATAATAGTGGTGCTGTGAACATTGGTGTGCATAAATCTACTCATGTTATGGCTCGCATTTCTTGTGGGTAAATACCAAGTAGAGAAATTGCTGAATCATAAGGTATTTCTATTTCAAACCTTCTGAAGAAAGCACCATATTGCTTTCCAGAGAGGTTGGACCATTTTGCAATCCCACCAGCAATGCAGGAGCATCCCAGTCTCTCCACATCCTCATCAGCATTTATTGTCCTCTACTTTTTTGATCTTTGCTATTATTGCTGGTATGAGATGATATTTTATTGTTGTTTTGATTTGCATCACTCTAATGGCTAGTGATCATGAGCATTTCTTCAAATGTTTGTTGGCTGCCCATATCTCCTCCTTGGTGAAGTGTCTGTTCATGTTCTGTGCCCATTTTTTAGTTGGTTTATTTGTCTTTTTCTTCTAGAGGTGTTGTAGGTTCCTATATATTTTAGAAATTAGTCCCTTGTCTGATATGTCATTGCAAAAGATTTTTTCCCATTCGGTGGGTCCCCTTTTTATTCTTCTGGTGAAGTCTTTTGATGCACATAAGTTTTTAATTTTTTGTATGTCCCAATCATCTATTTTTGTCTACTTTTGTTTATGTACTTTTCAAAATATTTGGCCGTCTGTGTATTACCTGAATTAGTGCCCTCACATTTGTCCCTATTTTTCATTGATGACCTTCGTAATTTTGGGTTTCACATTTAGGTCTTTAATCCATGCTGAGTGGTTTTTATATAAGGTATGAGGTAAAGGTCTTGTTTCAATTTTTTTCAGATCACTTTCCAGTTCTGCCTGCACCATCTGTTGAAGAGATTATTCCCTCCCATGCAATATATTTAGGTACTTCTGGATTCTCAATTCTGTTCCATTGATTAATGTATCTTTCATTGTAGCAGTACCAAGCTGTTTTGACAACTGTAGCTGTATAATAAATTTTGAAGTAGGAGAGTGAGAAGGTTCCAAAATTATTTTTCTTCTTAAGCAGTGCTTTGCTTATTCTGGGTCTCTTTCCTTCGCATATAAATTTGTAATTGTTTTTTCCATCTCTTTGAAGAATGTCCTTGGAATCTGGGATTAGGGTTGCATCATATGTGTAAATTGCTTTGGGCATTATTGACCTTTTCACAATGTTAAGTCTTCATATCTAGGATCATGGTACATTCTTCCATTTTTGTAAGTCTCTTTTAGTTTCTTGTAGTAGTGTTTTGTAGTTTCCTTTGTATAAATCCTTTGTTTCTCTGGTTACATTTATTCCTAGATAGCTCATGCTTTGGGCAGCTATTGTAAATGGTATTGCTTTCCTAATGTCCTTTTCAACACTGTCATTTTTGGTATAGAGGAATCCAACTGATTTTTGTATGTTGATCTTATATCCTAGTACTTTGCTGAATCTTCCAATGAGGTGTAGTAGCTTTTTTACTGAGTCTTTGGGGTTTTCTACATATAGGATCATA
>NW_006408746.1:2561690-2563216 GCF_000296735.1 Chrysochloris asiatica | reverse complement strand
GGTCTATAATTTTCTTTCTTAGTGATGTCCTTTCCTGGTTTTGGCATGAGGGTTATGCTTGCTTCATAAAATGTATTAGGAAGTTTTCCATCCTCCTCTGTATTCTGGAATAAGTTGAATAGAATTGGTAAGAACTCTTCCCTGAATGTTTCGTAGAACTCACCAGTGAAGCCATCTGGGTCTGGACTTCTTTTGGTTGGGAGTTTTTTTATGACCTTAATAATTTCTTATTTTGTTATTGGCCTGTTCAAGTTTTGTGCTTCACTCTGTGTAAATTTAAGTACATCATGTTTTTCTATAAATGTATCCATCTCTTCTAAGTTTTCAAATGTGTTGGATTATAATTTATCATAATATTCTGTTATTATCCTTTTGATTTCCTTTGGTTCCATTATGACATCACCTATATGGTTTCTAATGTGTGTTATTTGTGTCTTCTCCCCTTTTATTGTTAGGTTTGCTAATGGTTTGTCAATTTTGTTCATCATTTCAAAGAACCATCTTCTTGTCTTGTTGATAATTTCTATAGTTTTTCTGTTTTCTATCTCATTTATTTCTGCCCTAATCTTTATTATTTCTTTTCTTTTGGTGGCGGTAGGTTCCCTCTGTTGGTCTGTTTCCAATTGCTGTAAATGATGTGTTAGTGTGCTAAGTTTGGTTCTTTCTTCTTTTTGGATGTGTGCATTTATTACAATAAATTGTCTTTTCAGCACGACTTTTGCCATTTCCCAAAGACTTTTGGTCCGTTGTGTTTTCATTCTCATTTGTTTCTAGGAAGTTTATGAATTCATGTTTAATTTCTTCTACTGCCCAGTCACTTTTCAGCAGAGTTTTATTCAGTTTTCATGTATTTGACTTTATTTCCTTGGTCTTCCTATTGTTGATTTCTAATGTGATACCATTGTGGTTTAAGATGTTTTGTAGTATTTGATATTTGTTAATTTATGAAGGTTTGTTTTGTGGCCTAAGACATGGTCTATTCTGGAGAATGTTCCATGAGCGCTGGAAAAGAATGTGTATTGTGCTGTTGTTGGGTTGAATGCTCTGTACACATCTTGGAGGTCCAGTTGGCTGATTGTGTTGTTTAGTTCTTTTGTGTCTTTGTCAAGTTTCCTTCTGGTTGTTCTATCCATTTTTAAAATAACCCATGGTTATTGAAGATTCGCCTATTTCTTTCTTCAAATCTCTTAGAGTTTGCTTTATATATTTTGGAGCTCTTTCATTGAAGCATAGATATTTATTAAGGTTATTTCATGCTTTTCAATTGTCCCTTTAATTATGAAATAATGTCCATCATTATCTGTTATGTTGGGTTTTGCCTTAAAGTTTATTTTATTGGAGATTAGTACTGCCACTCTTGTTCATTTTTTATTGCAATTAGCTTGGTATGTTTTTTTCCATCCTTTAACTTTTAATCTGTTTTTTTTTTTTTTTTGTCTCTGTGTGTAACATGTGTTTCTTGCAGACAGCATATTGAAGCATCTTGCATTCCTATGCATTCTGCCACCCTCTGTGTCTTAACTGGT
>NW_006408746.1:2528416-2559468 GCF_000296735.1 Chrysochloris asiatica | reverse complement strand
AAAAAAAAAAAAAGAAGAAAAGAAAAGAAAATCAGAGCAAAGCAAAGCCAACACAGTGTATTTTCTACCTTTGTTGTGAGGTTTCCACAGCATTATTCTGTGGTGTGTTTGCTCCCCACTTGGTCTTCCCGTTTGGTCTCACCCATGTTCTCGGCTCCAGGCAACCAAACCCTGCAGATTTAAAAGTATGTGATTTCTTATTTCCACTACAAGTTCCACTAGCTATAAGCCTTCAAACTTTAAAAATATTCCTACCTATGTGGTTCAGAGTTTTGGAGCTTTGCTCTGAACCTGCTTCACCTGGTATTCTGTGGTATTGCTGACCATGAACTTCACTGCACCTTTACCCTATCTGCCATCAAACCCTGCCTCCCACATTCACATGTTTTAAAAGTAACATTATTTGACAGTTACCAGGGATGGCAGAGAAGGAAGGGTAACTAACTGGATGGTGGGTAGACAAGTGTTAACTCAGGTGATAGGTAAAGCAATATACAATAAAAAGAGGTTGACAAAAAAGGAAGACACAGGGAGGTATGCAAGGGTTAAAGGGATAGAGGTAAATATTGTTACATACATAACTCTGGAACAATAGTAGTTTGCAATCCATGGACAGATACACAGGCTGAATGGGTAGGGAAGGAAGAGTGGGAGTATACCCACAAATATATATGGGTTTAAAAGAGGTTATTTGTACATGGGGTATTTACCATTGCTGTAAAGACTCCTTTGAAGACTTCTAAAGTCTTATCAACATCTTTAGTCAATGAGTTCCTGGGCCTTGGGACTTAGGACTATAGTCTCAGAAGACACCATGATCTGCTGGCATAACACAGTCCACAAAGACATTGTTCTACATGCTACTTTGGTGAGTAGGTCTGGGATCTTAAAAGCTCATGAGCAGCCATCTAAGTAGGAACTGTTGATTTCTCCATGTGTGAAATAAAGAAAACCAAGCAATGAAAACTGAAGATGCTTGGCATCAATCAGTCCAATAGACCAATGGAACTGGTGGATATCAGTCACCATGACTCTGAGACCAGACTAGATTGTGCATGGTTACCACTACCAATAGCTCTGAAAGGGATCACATTAGAAGGTCTTGGATAGAGATGGAAATGTGGAACAAACATAAAATTATATTACAAAGACCAGTCTTACTGTTCAGAAAGAAACTGAAAGAACCCAAAACTATGGACCTCAATTGCCCTACAGTTCTGGAACAGAACTCCTCCTTGTGATGTAGATAGGTATATTGAGTGGACAACAGCACTAGTAAGATATACTCAACATGGAATGGCCAATCATTCAATCAAAAGGGCACCATTTGCCTAAGGACAAAGTTGAGAAGGGATGAGAAGGAGGGTATAATGTACCATAAGAGAGAAGTACCATAGGGAAGAATTTGGATAAATCTTGTTGCATGAAGGGAATTGCAATCATTGAGATGAAACAAGTATATGATTTATTGAATGTAAAACTAATAATCTTCTCTGTAAACATTCACTCAATTCACAACAACAAAATGTTTTAAAATCATATATATAACAAGCAAAGTTTAAAAATTAATAATAAAGAAATATGCAAAGACCTGGAGTTAGAAAACTGAAGGGAAGAATATCGTTAATATTTCTCAAGCCAAATAACTAAAGACAAAATGGAGGTGTTGAGTTGCAATATGTAAATATTCTATGGAAAAACTGTTGATCAATACAGGAAGCAACAAAAGAAGATTAGAGGAACACACAGAGACATTGTATTAAAAAGAATTGTCCAGTTGATATTCAACCATTTCAAGAGGAAGCATTTAATCAAGAAGCAATCATACTGTGGAATAAATTCAATTGGTATTGGCAAAAAAACAAGCTCTAAGATTTGACAAAACACCAGTTGAATTATTTCAACAAACAGATGCAATCCTGGAAATTCTCACTCATTTATGCCAAAAAATTTGGATGACGTAGCATTGACTGAAAAAGATCCATATTTTTGCCCATTCCAGAGAAAAGTAATACAACAGAAAGTAGAAATTGTCAAGAAACAGCACTAATATGACACAGAAGTAAATCTTTGCTGAAGATAATTTTTAAAAGTTTACGATAGTACCTCAACAGGGAACTACCAGAAATTCAAGTCAAACTCAGAAGAGGATGTAAAATGAAAGATATCAGTGCTTATGTCAGATGAATTTTGACTGAAATAAGTGAATAGCAGAAATATATTTATTTACCTTTTAATGTTATGGATAACATTGTGAAAAATAAGAATTCCAGAACACTTAACTACTCAAGTGGAACCTGTCCATAGACCAAGAGGCAGCCATTTGACTCGAACAAGGGACTACTGTCTGCATGGATTAAAATCAGGAAAGGTGTGTGCTAAGGTTGTATCCTTTAACCATGTTTTTACTGTCTGTCAGCTGAGCAAATGAGAATCTGCACTGTATGAAAAAGATATTAGTAGAATATTCCTTAACAACCTGTGATACATAGATGATAAAACTTCACTGCTGTAAACACAGATGATTTGAAGCACTTACTAATGAAGATCAAGGGCTACACCTCAACATAAAGAAATAAAAATCCTCACAAGTAGACTAATAAGCAACATCACAATAATTGAAAGAAGTTGAAGTTGTCAAGGATTTCACAAGCAGCACTCTTAGAAATAAGAGTTAAGGAATCAAATGACATATTGCACAGGGCAAATCTATAACAAACATTTCGAAAGTGCTAAAGAGCAAAGAGGTCAGTTTGAGGACGAAAGTACACCTGACTGAAGCCATAGTATTTTTAATTACTTCATATTCATGTGAAAGTGGGACAATGCATAGGGAATACTAAAGAAGACTGATGACTTTGAATTACAATGTTGCCAAAGAATATAGAGCATACCACAGTCTGTCAGAAGAATAGAAAATGTGTTTTGGAAGAAGTACATACAGAATGCTTCTTAGAAGTAACAATGGTGAGATTTTGTCTCATGTACTTTGGACAAGTTAAGGATGGTTCACTCCCTGGAGAAGGATATCATACTTGATAAAGTGGAGGACCAACAACAAAAAGAGGAAGACCATCAAAGGCACATACCAACACAGTGACTGCATCAATGGGCTCAAGCATAGCAATGTTTGTGAGGATGGTGCAGGATTGGGTAATATTTCATTTTACTGTATGAGTTGGAACTGACTCAATGGCACCCAACAACTTAAAATATGTTTGTATTTTGTATTTACAATAGATGAGGTCCAAAGTAATTTAACAAAATAAAAATTACAAGAATCATGACAAATTAAGCAGCAGGAGAAAGTACACCATATTTAAGGCAGTATTTAATAACATGACAGAACTGAAAATATCTTGACTCTTTCTTTATAGTATAAATAAAAATATTTCTATGAAGGAGAAAATCAGTTGAATGTATTTGCTTTTATTCCTACTTTATCATGATCAGAGTCTCTCTTTCACTCTCTATTGTTAAGTATTCATTTCTCTAGGCCCCATATGAAACATAAACCATGATTGGGCTAATACCTTTTTCCTACAATTATCTGTTATATCCACATTTAATCTTTGACAGCCATTGCATTAATTATGTCTCTCTGTTAAATTAGTCCCACAAGTGCAATAGACAATCTTTGAAATGGAGCATTCATTTTTTATTTATGCATATTTCATTCTGTTGCAGAACATTTTATTAACAAAAGCAATCATAAGGATTGACTTTTATGATAAATAACCTAATATAGTTTTCCTTTATGCTTGCTTAGTCATGCTTTTTGTCATAATGTTATGGTTTACAGAATAGAAAAGCTACCGCTAATAGAAACTACTAATCTTTTGTTACCTTTGCCACATTTTACTGTTAATGTTCCCCAAGTGAACTCAAAGTTGAAGTTATAATGAAGTTGATAGATATTACTATTTAATAAAATCATTCAGTCATGTACAGTATAAAATTAAACCACAAAGAAATAAAAAATGATCAATTAATTCCTTGTAGCATTTTAGACACATGTGATGCTTAATATACATTTTCAATAACATTTCCTCAAATCACCTAGAAAGTATACATATACACAATACAAATATATATACTATGTGTAAATATATGATAATCATGATTATATATATGTTATATGTGTACATACAAAAGGGCTCCAAGAAGTTCGTGGGAAAATATATTATGTTTAATTCCATTTTCCACAAGCTTGTGGAGCCCCCTCCTACATATACATATGAGTGTGAACACACATATACTGCTTGATGCTTATATAGACAGACTGAAAACGTGGGAGATCATGCATTTTTAGTCAGTTCACTTAACCCTTACTATTTGCCAAGCATTGCTCTAAGCTCCAGAATCCCTGAATGGTGTTGAATTACTAACTAAAAGGTTTGTGACTGAACTTACCCATATGTCCCTTGAAAGAAATGCAATAAATCTGCTTCTGAGAACACTATGGAGTAGTTTTACTCTTCACATATAGAATCAACATCATAAGTTGGAATCCCTCAATTATTTTTTGGGTTTGGCTTTCCCTTTTTGATTTCAGGCTCTAAGGACAGAGGTTATAAAGTTTAAAAAGACATAATGACTGTAAAATGCATATAATCCTTTGGGATACACACAACAAATTAATTTAGCCAAGGTAATAGGAAAATATTTCCATGATTCTTAAGATGAAACTTTAAGTGGGAGATGAGCAAAGAATATGGGAAATACATTTAGGCAATGAACTATATAAGTGTCCATTATTTTTAGCCTCCACAGTGTCAATGACAATTTAGAAAAGTCAAGTTCAAGGGATGGGTCACTGGGATGAGTCAGAATGCCGTAAGTGGAAAGGTGTTGGGAAGAGAGCAAAGTCAAGTGCAGTGGGATGGATCAGTGAGATGGATTCAGTGGGATGAGTAAGACTGCCATAAGAGGAAAGGTATTTGGGAAGTGATGAAAGGAGGATACAAATAAAAGACTACTCTTATAAGAAGCTTGACTATAAAAGATGCTGTGGTTAAGCGCTGTTGAGCTGTCTCTGACTCATAGAGACCAGTATAGGGTTTTGGAGGAGCAGCTGGTGAGTTTGAACTGCTGACCTTATGATTCAAATCAATCTTGTAGGCCAATGCATTATCCTGCAGTGGTAAAATGAGAAATTTTGTGTGTGATAAAGATATGCACTACTTGCCTATCCCTACGTGTTGAGAAAAACAGAGTCATCAATGAAGAAAAAGTTAAAGAAAGGGGTGAAATGATAAAGTTCCTGAGGTAAGAAAAATGAGAAAGGGTTGAATTATTTGCTATAAAAGGAAGAGAATTATCTTCACTTGCATTTGAAAGAAAGAGATAAAATATAAATTGTAGCTTATTTAGGACTCCTGGTGTGTGGTGCTATAGGCTAAGTACTGGACTGAGAACCACAAGGTCAGCAGTTCAAATCTACCAACTGCTTCTCAGAAGTCATATAAAAGATCACTATGTCAGAACCAACTTTACAGCACTTTACAACTTAACAATAACTTATTTAAGGAACTCATAAGCTTATTTTTTCATTTTAAAATGAGGCAAATTTGTTTGCTAAAATAGAAGAAAGCCTGGATGTTAAAGAAAAGTTGTGACAGAAAATGAATAAGAAATGCTACATTGCCAACTAACATTGTGACTTTTATGTCAACTGAACTTGTAGACCACAAACTCACAGGGACACTAATTTTGTGATTTCTTCACATTAGACTTGGAGACAATTCATAAATGAGTGCTTTGAAAGATTTGAGGCTTAATGCTAAGGTTGTTGGCAATAGGACATGGGTTAATTGGAAATCAGTAAGGCCATGAAGAAATCATGGGTCTGGGGAACAAAAAAATCCAACATGAAGCATTGATGAGTTTTAATGAAAGAACTGAAGGGACAAAAAGTTAGTTGATGTTTGGTATTCTGAAATAAAATACTTCAGAGTTGAGGATATAGTGGAAGAGATATGAGCAGTAGGATTTCCTGCAGCAGTGATGAGAAAGTTATCCCCCAAACACCCTCCCATATGTCCTGCAAGTAAAAACATGATAAGAGACATTCACAAGGCTGTTATGACATAGGATACCACTAGGATACACAGGATCATCTAATAATTAATTTGTTGTACTAAAAGCATACTATCACTAAATGTATTTTAATAAAATGTGTTACTAGAACAGTGATTGTATACTAATTTTTGTTTAGTTTTAAATCTGTCTTGGTTACAACATTTTAAATTTCTTGAGAGCAAGGTTTAACTTTCATTGTCTTATTATTCCTGTTGTCCTCACAGTGTCTGGCACATGTTGTTGTTGTTGTTGTTGTTGTTGTTGTTGTTGTTGTTAGGTGCCATCGGGTCAGTACCAACTCATAACAACCCTTTGCACAACAAATGAAACACTGCCCAGTCCTGGACTAACTTCACAAAATTGTTGCCATGCTTGAGCCCATTGATGCTGCCAATCCATATCACTAGGGTCTTCCTCTTTTT
This sequence comes from Chrysochloris asiatica, assembly GCF_000296735.1. Lineage (NCBI taxonomy): Eukaryota > Metazoa > Chordata > Mammalia > Afrosoricida > Chrysochloridae > Chrysochloris > Chrysochloris asiatica. Next base: position 2,552,965 of record NW_006408746.1, on the reverse strand, counting down.
CTCTGACCATCCATCTTACCAAACATAATATCCTTCTCCAGCAACTGGTCCCTCCTAACAATATGTCCAAAGCATGAGAGACAAACTTTGGCAATCCTGGCCTCTAAGGAGCACTCTGGCAGCACATCTTCCAACACAAATGTGCATTGACAGCCCATGACACTTTCAATATTCTCTTCCAATACCATAAGTCAAAAGCATCAATTATTCTATGGTCTTCCTTATTCACTGTCCAGCTTTAGCATGCATATGACATTATTGAAAACACCATGGCTTGGGTCAGGGACACATTAGTCCTCAAGCTGACATCTTTGCTCTTCAACACTTTAAAAAGGTCTTGTGCAGAAGATTTTGCCTAATGCAGTACACTTCAATTGATTTCTTGACTGCTGCTTCCATTAGTGTTGATAGTTGATCCAAGAAAAATGAAGTCCTTGACAACTTCAATCTTTTCTCCATTGATAAGAATGTTGCTTATTGGTCCAGTGGTGAGGATTTTTGTTTTCTTTACATTAAAATGCAATCCTTACTGAAGGCTATGGTCTTTGATGTTCATCAGTAAGTATTTTAGGTCCTTGTCACTTTCAGCAAGCAAGGTTATATCATCTGCATATCACAGGTTGTTAATGAGTCTACCTCCAATTCTGATGCCACATTTTTCTTCATATAACCCAGCTTCTTGGATTATTTGCTCAGCATGTTGTTGTTGTTGTTCTATGCCGTGGAGTCAACCCTGTACAGGGTTTCCAAGGCTGTACATCTTTACAGGAGCAGAAAGCCTCATCTTTATCCCTTGGAACAGCTGGTAGTTTTGAACTGCTGACCCTGAGGTTTGCAGCCCGATTCGTAACCACTATGCTACCAGAGCTCCTCATAGGTTGAATAAGTATTATGAAAGAATACAACCCTTTTGCGCACCTTTCTTAATTTTAAACCATTCAGTGTTCCCATGTTCTGTTTGAACAACTGTCTCATGGTCCATGTACAGATTCCTCATGAGCATAATTAAATGTTCTAGAATACTCATACTTCATGATACTGTCCATAGCTTGTCATGATCCACACAATCAAAAGCCTTTGTGTAATCTGGCACATAGAGTGTTTGCAAATGTTAGTTAAGTTAAACTGAATGGTATACTTAACTTGTGTACTTGGAATGTCATAACACACATGCATTATTTTAATAGATATCCACAAAAATACAACATACAAAAGTGCTATGTTTCTTCTCTTGTTGAATTATGCCCCATCAGCAGATGAAGATCACCAAAGCTCTGTTCTGTCTGCATCTTTAAGGTAAACTCTACTTTGAGGACACAGTTCTTTCTCAGTCATATTTTGAGTACTTTACTAACTGAGGGACTCATCTTCTGACACTATATCTACAAAAACAACAACAACCCAAAGATCTATATGTTAGGCATTAGTAAGCTGAAATGATTAGGAATCGGCCATTATGAATTGGATAATCCTATGGTTTGCTATGTCAGGAATGACAAATTGAAGGGGAGTGGCATCACATTCACCATCATAAAGAGAATCTTATATACCATATACATAAAGATATATTAAAGTACAATGTTGTATGTAATAGGATAATACACATAAGCCTACAAGGAAGACCAGTTAATAGCACCATTATTCATATTTATGCACCAACCAAAGGTGATGAGACTGAAGAATTCTATCAAATTCTTCCATCTTAAATTGAACAAAAATGCAATCAAGAAATCAAATTGACTACATATGTGGGAAGAGTCCATGGAGAAGCTCAATATCATCAGCCAACAAAAGCCCAGGGGCCAACTATCAAGGGCTGTTAATCAACAGACCATCAATTGTTCATATGCAAGTTCAGACTGAAGCTGAAGAAAATCAAAATAGATCCATGATAGCCCAAATAAAATGTTAACTATATCCTACCTGTGGAGTCTTGGTGTGATGATGTGGTCAATGCACTGGGCTGCAAAGTCAGTTTGAACCACAAGGTCAGCAGTTTAAGCTCACCAGCTGCTCTTCAGAAACCCTACACAGGGTCACCATGGGTCAGAACTAACTTGATGGCACTTGACAACAACATTGTTGTTGTTGTCAAGTGCCATCGAGTCGGAACCGACTCATAGCGACCCTATGCACAGCAGAACAAAACAATGTCCAATCCTGGGCCAACCTCACTACCGCTGCCACCCTTGAATCCATCAATGCTGCCACCTGGCCAATCCATTTTGTTGGGGGTCATCCTCTTTTTCTCTGACCCTCCATCTTACCAAGCATGAAATCATTCTCCAGAAACTGTTCCCTCCTGACAATATGTCCAAAGTATGAGAGATGAAGTTTAGCCATCCTGGCCTCAAAGGAGCACTCTGGCTCATCTGTCTGTCGTGCTGTGGTGGCTTGAGTTGCTGTGATTCTGAGGGCTATGCCACTGGTATTTTAAATACCAGAAGGGTCACCCATGGTGGACAGGTTTCAGATGAGCTTCCAGACAAAGACAGACTAGGAAGAAAGAGTGACAAACTACTTCCGGATCGCTAGTCACTGAAAACCTTATGAATAGCAGTAACAACAACATATACCACCTGAACTTACAGATCATCTTAAGAACAGATTTAATGCATTAGATATTGATGACTGAAAGCCATAAGAGCTGTGGGATGACATAAAAAGCATCATACATGAAGTAAGCAAAAGATCATTAAAAAGACAGGAAAGAAAGAAAAGACCAAAATGGATATCAGAAAAGACTCTGAAACTTGTTCTCAAACGTAGAGAAGTTATAGTGAATTAAATAAATTATTAAGCAAAGGAGCTAAAGAGTAACTGTAAAGGGCAACTCTAGAAGACAAACGCAAGTGTTATAATGAAATGTGCAACAATCTAGAGTTAGAAAACCAAAAGGGAAGAACATGCTTCATATTTCCAAAACTGAATAACTGGGGGGGAAAAATCAAGCCTTGGTTTGCAAGGTTGGAGGATTCTATGGACAAAATATTGAATGACACAAGAAGCATCCACAGAAAATGGAAGTATTGCCCAGTAACTGTACCAAAAATCCATGGTCAATGTTCAACCAATTCAAGAAATAACACATGATCAAGAACCTGCAGTGTTAAAAAAAGAAATCCAAGTTGCACTGAAGGCATTGGCTTAAAACAAGGCTCCAAGAATTGGCATAAAACCAATTTAAAAGCTTAAATGAACAGCTGCAGCACTGGAAACTTTCACTCATCACTGCCAGGAAATTAGGAAAACAGTTGCCAAGCCATCCAATTGGAAGAGATTCATATTTGTGCCCATTCCAAAGGAAGGTCACCCAATGGAATATAGAATATCATCAAATAATATCATTAACATCACATGCAAGTATAGTTTTGCTGTAGATAATTTAAAAAATGGTTGCAGTGGTACATCCACAAGGAGCACCCAGAAATTCAAGTCAGATTTAGAAGAAGAGACAGAATGAGGGATAGCATTGCTCGTGTCAGATGGATCTTGACTGAAAACAGAACAACAGAAAGATGTTTACATGTTATTTATTGTATTTTATTGACAAAGAAATTCAACTATGTGGACCTTAACAAACTGAATAACATTGTAAAGACTAGGAATTCCAGAACACTTAATTGTGTTCATGAGGAAACTATGGATAGACTAAGGGATAGTCATTCAAAAACAAACAAACAAAGGATATTGAGATGCTTAAAATCAGAAAAGGTGTGTACCCTTTCATAATACTTATACAATTTGTATGCTGAGCAAATAATTCAAGATTTTGGATTATATGAAATAAAACATGGCATCAGAATTGGAGAAAGACTCGCTAACAACCTGCAATATGTAGATGACACAACATTGCTTGCTGAAAGTGAAAAGAACTTGAAGAACTTACTGCTTAAATCAAAGTCTATAGCCTTCACTATGGATTAAACCTTAAAGAAAATGAAAATCCTCCCAAGTGAACCAGTAAGTATCATCATGATAAACAGAGAAAAGATTAAAGTTATCGAAGTCTTCATTTGTTTGAATCCACAATAAATGCTCATAGAAGCAGCAGCCAAAAAACCAAACAATGTATTGCATTAGGCAAATCTGCTGCAAAAGACTTTTTTAAAATGTTAAAGACCAAAGATGTCAGTTTGAGGACTAATGTATACTTGACTCAAGCCATGGTATTTTCAGTCACTTCATATGCATCCATGTATTTGAATTTTAGTGTTGGAGAAGAATAATGAAATTACCATTGACTGCTTGTTGTTGTTAAGTGCCATAGAATCAATTCTGATTCAGTGCGACACTGTAGAGGGTTTCTGAGGAGCAGCTGGTGGATTTAAACTGTTGACCTTGTGGTTCACAGTCCAGTGCTGATCCTGACTGCTAGAAAAAAATATATATTTGTTTTGGAAGCAGTACAGCTAGAAAGTTCCTTAAAAGCAAGGATAATAAGACTTTATCTCTTGTACTTTTGACATACAATCAGGAGGACCCTCTCCCTGGAATAGAATATCATGCATAGTAAAGTGAAGGTTCAGCTAAAAAAGGAAACCCCCAATAATATGATGCAGAGGTAGCAACAATGGACTCAAAATAACAATTGTGAGAATGGAGCAAGACTCCAGCAGTATTTCGTTTTGTTGTGCATAGGGCCATTACAAGTTGAAATTGACTCAAATGCACCTAACAACAAAAAAGTGCTTATATTTATTACATTTATTCTCTTAGTTCCTCTTGGCAGCAGATGTAGGCAACAGATGCTCCAAGCAATTTTATATTGCAAATTGTAATTTAAAAATCTTATGAAAGATGAGCTAACAATCATAACCACTCTCTGGTAGCGTAGTGGTTACGAATCGGGCTGTGGGCTGCAAGGTCAGCTGTTCGAAAGTACCAGCTGTTCCGCAGAAGAAAGAGGAGGCTTTCTGTTCCCGTAAAGATTTACATCCTCGAAAACCCGGTACAGGGTCGCTATGAGTCAGAACTGACTCCACGTCACATAACAACAACAACATACTATACTTAGCATATATTACATGGCATGTTAAAATACCATGTAAAGTATATATATATTTCATTCCTTTTAATGACATTAAAATAGTATTTTAATTTTTGGCATGTTCCTAAGTATTTTGGAGAATTTGCAAAAGTAACAAGAAACCAACTATATCCTAGTCTATTCTGATTCAAAGTGACCCTATAGGACAGAGTAGAACTTCCCCATAGGGTTTCTTAGATTGTAAATTTCTTAGGCTGTAAAGGAGCTCAGGTAGCGTAGTGTTTACGAATCCGGCTGCGAACCTTAAGGTCAGCGGTTCGAAATTACCAGCCGCTCCGCTGGAGAAAGATGAGGCTTTCTACTCCCGTAAAGATTTACACCCTCGGAAACCCTGTACAGGGTCGCTATGGGTCGGAACCGACTCAACTGCACTTAACAACAAAAACAACAAACCTCTATGGAAACAAACTGCCTCATCTTTCTCCCACAGTTTGAGTTTGAACCACTGATCTTTCAGTTAGCATCACTGTTGCATAGGACTCAGTAAGGACAAAGAGGTCAGAAGCTCTTAAAGACATGAAGCATGACATCACAGAACTGCTTCTTTGCTACAGTGCTTGGAGACCATGTAGCCTTCTGAAGGGTCATATATAACTTTGATCTCAAAATTTATGGCCCTAAAGTCCTTGATCATATAATGCCATTATTTTTTTGGTCTGTATTCACAGTAATCATGATGGATTTTCTTAAGATGTACATTTTTCATGTTCAGGTACAAATATCCTTAGATATGATTAATGGTCGGCATCAAAATGGATTTTTTTTTTTCCGCACCCAGATAAACATCATAAGGCAGACAAGTAGCTGCATTAACATACACAAGAGAATTGCATTTTCAAGGAATCAGCACAAAGTAAAATATTGAAAAGCTAATGCAGTGTTGAGGTTATATAGGGGAATTAGAAAGTAGCTGTCTCAGCCTAAGTCTGATGGATTTAAATTGAGCTGCTGCTGTTTCAAATGATCTGCAGGTTAGAGCCATGAAGGAGTGGTACACCAGAATAGTAACTTTCAGGACCATTGTAGAAATTTGAGTCTCATTGTGAAACACTCACTTAACATCTAATACCTGTATTTACAGTAAAGGTGCACAATTAGGAATTCGCATCCTAGAAATTCTATCAAACCAAAACTCTGAATTAAACTCAAAACCATTTTTGAGGTGCTTTTCCTCATAAATGTGATTCAAATTTAAATATAGGAAAAGTAATGTTAAATTGCAAACAGAAGTTATAAGATTTTATACGATCATTCGATTTCAGAATTATCCCAAACCAAACCTACTGTCATTCTGTCTATTTTTACTCATAACAACTTTACAGGACAGAGTAGAATTTCCCCATAGGGTTTCCAAGGCTTTTGAACTCTACAGAAGCAGACTGCCACATCTTTTCCTACAGAGCAGCTGGTAAAGTTCCAACAAATGACCTTACGGCTAGCAAATGTTTGCTTTAACCACTGTGCCATCAAATGTCCTTTCAGTATTATGATAGTGGTGGTGGTTGTATGCTGTTGAGTCAGTTTTGAATCATAGCAACACTTTATAGGGTTTCCAAGATTGTAAATCTTTAAGCGAGCAGAATGTCTCATCTTTCTCCTCTGAAGTGACTGGAAGATTCGAATTGCTGACCTTGCAATTCAGTCCAGCTCATAATCCACTATGCTTTCATGGCTCTTTTTCAGTATTGTTGTAGTTGTTGTTGTTGTAGTCAAGTGCCCTAGAGTTTGTTCTGACTCATAGTGACCCTGTATAGCAGTGATGGGGAACATCTGGCCTGTAGGCTGTATTGTTGTTAAGTGCCATTGAGTTGGTCCCAACCCATAGTGACCCTATATAGGGTTTCTGAGAAGTAGTCAGTGAACTTGAACAGCCCACCTTGTGGTTCAAATCAACTTTTCAATCCAGTGCCATTAACCCACAATGTCACACCAGGAGGAGTTCTGCGGGCTGTATAGGGAGTTTGAAATCATTTGGTCTGGCCCTGCCAAGGCAATCACAGTTCCAGCCATCACATTAGGGTTGAGTTAATGAATTGTTTGACTAAATATAGCAGGCTAGTTTTTAACTTGATAACTTTGCATGGCCTGCAAATGAAGTTATAAATTATGGCAGAAATTTTTTTTCCCACCTCTGTTGTGTAAGGATTTCTAGGAGCAGCTGGTAAGTTTGAGTCATCAATCTTGTGGTTCAAACTGACCTTGCAGTTCACTGCTTTTTTTTACAGTGCTACACCAGGACTCCTCTCAGTATTATAAGACATGTTAAAAGGCATTTAAATTGTTCATCTAATGATCAAACATTCTGAAAGCAGTGGTTCCCACACTTTAGTTTGCATCAGAATCAACTGCAAATTTGTAGGGTTGAGCCCTACCTTCAAATTTGCTGATTCAGTGGATCTGAGGTAGGACCCACAAGCTCTGGTGGTGCTGTAGGATAAGCATTGGGCTACTAAACAAAAGGTCAACAGCTCAAACCATCAGGAGAAAGATTCACAGCTTTACAACCTGATACAGACGGCATTGAATGCATGGGGTTGGAGGGGTGGGACTAAGTAGAGCTGGTAATACAGTAGTTGAGAGCCCAGCTGATAACCCAAAGGCCAGTGGTTCCAACCCAATACACCAGACATTCCATGGGAGAATGACGTAGCAATCTGTTTTTACTCTGTCTTATAGGGTCATCCTGTTGGAGTCCTGATGTGGCATTACAGGATAATACACTGGGCTGCACGGTCACCTTGAATCAAATGATTGGCAGTTCAAACTCACCAGGCACTCCTTAGAAAATGTATTCAGGCCACTAGGAGTCAGAACCAACTTGACAACTCTTAACAACAACAACAACAACATAGAGTCACTATGAGTAAGATTAATGAAATGGGTTTCACTTTTGGGTTAGGGAATGAGACTCGAGAACTTATATTTCTAGTAATTCCTAGGAGATGTTGATAACGCTGGTCTGGGGACCATATTTTGTGAATCACTGTTCTATATTACAAGTTTGTTCTTGCTTGACCCCTGTCAGTGCTAGGAAAATCCTATTTAATTTCAACAAATAATTAATATGTGCCTGTTCTCTATCCGATCTGTTCTTGAGATGGTGTCTAAATTCAGGAGGGATGTACTCAAGGTCATAGTTTTGCTGTATCATGGACTTGGTTAATTTTCTTCAACTTCAACATGAACTTGATCATCTGTTCCATAATTGGCTCCTGGCCTTAATTCATCTGATATTGAGCTTTTCCATCATTTCTTTGCATAGATATAATTAATTTGGTTCCTGTGTATTCCATCTGGTGGTGTTGTTGTTAGGTGCCATCGAGTACGTACTGACTCATAGCAACCTTATGCAGGGCAGAACGAAGCACTGCCTGATCCTGGGCCAACCTCACTATTGTTGCCATGCTTGAGTCCATTGATGCTGCCACTTGGCCAATGCATCTCATTGGGGGTCTTCCTCTTTTTCTCTGATCCTCCATCATACCAAACATGATATCTTTCTCCAGTGACTGGTCCTTCCTAACAATATGCCCGAAGTATGAGAGGTGAAGTTTGGCCATCTTGGCCTCCAAGGAGCACTCTGGCTGCATTTCTTCCAAAACATATCTATTGGTTCTTTTGGCAGCCCATATCACTTTCAATATTCTCCTCCAACACCATAACTCAAAAGCATCAATTCTTCTACGATCTTCCTTATTCACTGCCCAGCTTTCGCATGCATATGAGGTGATTGAAAATACCATGGCTTGGTTCAGGTGTGCCTTAGTCCTCAAGCTGACATCTTTGCTCTTGAACACTTTGAAGAGGTCTTGTGCAGCAGATTTGCCTAATGCAATACGTCATTTGATTTCTTGACTGTTGCTTCCATGAGTGTTGATAGTTGATCCAAGAAGAACGACGTCCTTGACAACTTCAATCTTTTTTCCATTGATAAGAATGTTGTTTATAAGTCCAGTGGTGAGGATTTTTGTTTTCTTTTCACTGAGATATAATTCAAACCAAAAGCTGTGCTCTTTGATCTTCATTAATAAGCATTTTAAGTCCTCTTCACTTTCAGCAAGCAAGGTTGTATTATCTGTGTATCAAAAGTTGTTAATGAATCTTCCTCAAATCCTGATGCCATGTTTTCCTTCATATAACCCAGCTTCTCAAATTATTTGGTCAACATACAGGTTGAATAAGTATGGTAAAAGAATACAACCCTGGAGTACACCTTTCTTAATATTAAACCATCCAGTGTTCCCATGTTCTGTTCAAAGAACTGCCTCTTGGTCCAGGTACAGATTCTTCATTAGCAGAACTATGTGTTCTGGAATACTCATACTTCGCAATATTGTCCATAGCTTGTCATGATCCACACAATCAAAACCCTTTGCATAGTCAATAAAGCACAAACATATTTCTGATATTCTCTGCTTTCACCCAAGTTCCATCGGACATCAGCAATGATATCCTTCATTCCATGGCCTCTTCTGAATCCGTCTTGAACCTCTGGAAGTTCTCTGTCAATGTATGCTTGAGGCTGTCTCTGTATTACCTTTAGTTAAACTTTATTCCATCTGGTGAGGTTCCTGTAATCACCATTTACATTGTCGAAAAAAAATTATTTGCAATGTATAAGTCATTGTTGTTGTTGTTATGTGCCGTGGAGTCAGTTCCAACTCATAGCAACCCAGTACAGGGTTTCCAAGGCTGTAAATCTTTATGGGAGCAGAAAGCCTCATCTTTCTCCCTTGGAGCAGCTGGTAGTTTCGAACTGCTGACCTTGTAGTTCACAGCCTGATTCATAACCTCGTTACCAGAGCTCCTTTGGTCAGGCAAAATTCTACCATGTGATCTCCCATATTGGTTCTATGACCAACGCCATATTTTTCAACTTACTAATTCTTGGCTTTGTTTCCAACTTTCACATTCCGATCACCAGTCATTATTAATGCATTTCGACTGCATATTTGATCAATTTTAGACTGCAGAAGTTGGTTGTTATTGTTAGGTGCTGACTCATAGCAACCCTATGCACAACAGAACTAAACACTGCCTGGTCTTGGGCCAACCTCACAATCATTGCAACACCGGAGTCCATCATTGCCACCACTATACCAATTTTTCTTGTTGGGAAGAGTCTTCCTCTTTTTCTCTGGCACTCCAATTTATCAAATATGATATTCTTCTTCAGGGACTAGCACCTCTTAATAATATGCCCAAAGTATGAGAGATGAAGTCTGGCCATCCTGGCTTCCCAGGATCATTCTGCATGTACTTCCTCCAGCAAAGATCTGTTTGTTCTTTTGGAACTCCATAGTACTTTAATATTCTCCTCCAACACCATAACACAAATCCATCACTTCTCCTACAGTCGTCCATATTCACTGTCCATCTTTCATATACATATGTTGTTGTTGTTATGTGCTGTGGAGTCAGTTCCGACTCACAGTGACCCTGTAGAGCATATCTGAGACTGTAAATCTTCACGGGAGCAGAAAGCCTTATCTTTCTCCCAAGGAACAGCTGGTAGTTTCAAACTGCTGACTCTGAGTTAGCAGCCTGATTCATAACCACTACGCTACCAGAGATCCTTATGCATATGAGGTTATGGAAAATACCATGGCTTGGGTAGGTGCACCTTAGTCCTCAAACTGACGTCTTTGATCTTGAATATTTTAAAGAGGTCTTGTGCAGCAGATTTGCCCAATGCACTATGTCATTTGATTTCTTGACTGTTGCTTCTATGAATGTTAATGGTTGATTGAAACAAAATGAAGTCTTTGACAAATTGAATTTTTTCTACATTTATAAAGTTGCTATTATTTGGTCCAGTGGTGAGGATTTTTGTTTTCTTTACATTCAGGTGAAATTGATAGTGAAGGCTGTCATCAATGATATTCATAAGTAAGTATTTTATGTTCTATTCACTTTCAGGAACAAGGTTGTATCATCTGCATATTGCAAGTAGTTAATGAGTCTTCTTCCAATCCTGATGTCACGTTTTTCTTCATACAATCCAGTTTTTCAGATTATTTGTTCATTACACACTTTGAGTAAGTATGGTAAGAGAATATATTCCTGGTGCACACCTTTCTAATTTTAAACTATTCTGTGTTCCCTTGTTCTGTTAGAACAACTGCCTCTTTGTCTCTGTACAGGTTCCTCATCAGCACAATTAAGTGTTATGCAATACTCATATGTATTAATGTTGTCCATAACTTGTCATGATCCACACAATCCAAAGCCTTTGTATAGTCAATAAAGCACAGGTAAACATCTTTCAGGTGTTCTCTGCTTTCAGACAGGATCCACATGACATCAGCAATATGACTTCTTTCATTTTTGAATTCAGTTCGAATCTCTGAAGTTCTTTGTCAATGTATGGTTGCAGCCATTTTTGTTCATTTTACTCACATGCAATTATCAATGATTTTTATCTGACAATTTCTGCATTCTGTTGTGTCACCTCTCATTGGAATGGATGCAAATACAGTTCTCTTCCAGTAAGTTGGCCAGGCAGTTGTCTTCAAATTTCTTGGCATAGATGAGTGAGTGCCTCCAGTGCCACAACAGTTTGTTGAAAGATTTCAATTTGTATTCACCAGTTTCCAGTGCCTTGTTCTTTGCCAATGTCTTCAATGCACTTTGGATTTCTTTCTTCAGGATCATTGACCCTTGATCATATGCTACCTCTTGAAATGTTTGAACATCGATTATTTCTTTTTGGTACAGTGCCTCTGTGTATTCTGTCATCTTCTTTGAACGCTTTCCACATCATTCAATAATTTGCCCAGAGAATCCTTCAATACCAAAAGTCAAGGTTTGAATTTTTTCTTCAGTACTCTCAGCTTGAGAAATTCTGAGCATGTTCTTTCCTTTTGGTTTTCTAATTCCAGGTCTTTGTACATTTTTTAAAAAATTAATATTTGGCTTTATCTCCTAGAGCTGATTAAAATTTCCTGTTCAGCTCTTGTACCTCCTTATTTCTTCCACTTGCTTTAGAATTTCTACACTGAAAGGCAAGTTTCAGAACTCTTCTAACATTCATTTTGGGCTTTTCCTTGTTTCTTGTCTTCTCAATGACCTTTTGCTTTCTTCCTGTATGATGTTCTTGACGTCATCCCTCAACACTTCTGGTCTTTGGTCTTTTGTATCTAATGCATCAAGTCTTCTCTTCAGATGATCTTTAAATTCAGTTGGAATATATTCAAGGTGATGTTTTAGCTCTCATGGACTTGTTTTCACTTTCTTCAGCTTCATCCTGAATTTGCATATAAGCAATTGATGGTGTGTTCCACAGTCTGCCCTGGTTTTTGTTGGCTGATAATAGGGAGATTTTGCACAGTCTCTTTGAAAATATGTAGTCAATTTTTAGTTGTGTATTCCATTTGGTAACCTCCATGTGTATAGTCATCTTTTAGATTATTTAAAAAGGGATTTGCAGGCAACAATTAAGATATGGGCTGAGCTTGAACACATTCCATAGACACCCGTGGACCTGGAGATGAGAAAGAGAAGAGAAAGGGCTGGTTGATCCAAAGTATGGTAAGACCTGGGGTCTCCTGAATCCACGGAAAAGAATATAGCTATGGAGGGCTAGAGCTGAGAATGTAGCATCCAACTGATATGAAGTGAGGGGAAATGCACAAGAATGTCCAAACTTGCAGATAATACCCATTTAATTTGGCTTCAATGGCTTAAAGGTTACAACTCCATTAAAAGAAGATAAAAATTTTTTGATAAAGGAAACAAGTGTAAATTGCTACAGTTTGATGGACTTGACCTATACTTATGGATGTAATAGTTCAAAATACGAATTGAGAGAGAAGAAATCGTCATCCTACCCCCTCGGTAAGTAGAGGTGATAGGGACAGGCAACTTAGACATTGGCTACATAAAATGGCGGGGGGGGGTGTTTATAGTGTGGCACTGTGGGCTAATGAATCAGACTACAAAGTTGTTTGAACTGTAAAGTCAGTGGTTCAAGCTCACCAGCTGCTCCTTGGTTGCCATGGGTCGGAATCAATTAGAAGGCACTTAACAACAACAACAATAACACAAAGTCACAAAGTGACTGGCTTACAAGTTTTCAAGAGGGAGTTTAGTTTCAGAGTGTGCAGGGGAATATAGAATCCCCACTGAATGGTTTTCATCTTGTCTAGATAGGTCTGGTGAAATGAGATGGGGATAAGATTCTTATGATTCAATAGTTGAGTAGCTGTTATCATGACTAATTGCAATTGTCACAACTTAAAGGTAGAAGTTTTTTAACATAAAGTGGGGAGTAGTTAATCTTACATTCCAGGAACAGAGGAGCCTAGGACCATCAAAGGAGAAGAGCATGATCCAAATGTGGAAACCTATCCAGAAAAGCAGCGACACCAGAGATGGAGGCAGAGATGAGGGCATCGAGAGATAGAGAAGTTGAATACTGTAAACTCATAGAAAGAGAAAGACTAATGGTGGCCAGGAGGCAGACTTGCAGAATGTGCCGTCTAGTTGTTTAAATGATTATATATTTCTGAGTGTCTTGGTGTATATCTCACCCCGCCTCAAATAAGACAAAAGGAATGTAAAAAAACAAACAAAAAAGGTATTTGCAGGTAATAGTCAATGGTCTTGCAAAATTCTATCATGCGATCTCCAGCATCATTTCTATCACCAAGGCCATATTTTCCAACCACTGATCCTTCCTCTTTGTTTCCAACCTTTGCATTCCAATAACTAGTCATTATCAGTACATCTTGATTGTATATTTGATCAATTTCAAACTGAAGAAGTTGGTAGAATTCTTCAATTTCATCATCACTGGCTTTAGTGGTTGGTGCATAAATTTGAATAATAGTGGTATTAACTGGTCTTCCTTCTAGTTGTATGGATATTATCTTACTGTTGATAATGTTGTACTTCATGATTGATCTTGATATGTTCTTTTTGACGATGAATGCAGCACCATTCCTCTTCAATTTGTCATTTCCAGCATAGTAAACCATGTGATTGTCAGATTCAAATTGAAAATGGCCAATACCAGTCTATTTCAGCTTACTGTTGCCTAGGATATTGATGTTTATGTGTTCCCTTTCATTTTTGACAATTTCCAATTTTCCTAGATTCATACTTCGTACATTCCATGTTCTGATTATTACTTGATGTTTTCAGCTGTTTATCTTCATTTTAAGTTGTGCCCCATCAGTAAATAAAGGTCTCAAGGGGTTTATTTCCTTCTTGAAGACAGACTAGACAGAAGGAGAAACAGGTTTCTTCTGAATGTTTGTTTAGTCACTGAAAACCTTATGAATAGCAGAATTTGGTATAATCTTCAACTTTCTTCATTATTAGCATTAGCCTTGGGTGCATAAGCTCGAATAATAGTCATATTTACTGGCCTTCCTTGTAGGTGTATGGGTATTATCCTATAACAGATAGCATTATACTTCAAGGTTAGATCTTGAAATGCTCTTTTTGAAGATTAACATGACACCATTCTGCTTCAATTTATCATTCTCATAGCACAATATATAATTATCATATTCAAAATGGTCAAGACCTTTACATGGCTCTGCAAGATAATGCATTGGACAGAAAAGTCAGTTTGAATTGCAAGGTCAGAGGTTCAAACTCACAAGTTGCTCTTTGGAAACCCTATACAGTGTTGCTGAGAGCCGGAAACAACTCAACAGCACTTAACAACAAAAACAATGTCTAGGATATCAATCTTTATTCATTCTAACTGGATTTTGAGGATTGCCAATTTTCTGAAATTCATACTTTTTTACATTCCATCTTCTAATTATTAATAGATATTTGCAATTGTTTCTTCTCAGTTTGAGTTGTGCTCCATGCAGTAAATGAAGGTCTTGAAAGGTCTGCTTCATCCATGTCATTAAGGTGACTGTACTTTAAGGAGGAAGCTCTTCCTTAGTCATATTTTTAGTGTTTTCCAACTTGAGAAGCTCATATTCAGTCACTGTATAAGACAATGTTTCTTTGCTAGTCATAAACTTTTCAAAGGCAAATCCCTCAGAAGTAGTAAACTTCTATTTCAATTTTTTTTTCTTTATTCTTAATCTGAAAATCTCACTGAAACCTCTCTATCATGGGTGACCCTGCTGGCATAGCTTCCAGCATCACAGCAACACAAAAATCACAACAGCATGACAAACTGACAGATATGGAGGGATTTAGGGCCAGCACCCACACACCTAGCCAGGGCTAGAGGGAAGCTCACCAAGTTGGTTTTAAGAATTTTGTGGCCAAATTAAAAAGGGGTAAGGGTAAATTTTCCTCCAGTGATCATGTGGCTACTGATATTTTTAACCAGGGATGCTAGTTTTAATCTGGATTGCTAGTTCTTTCTAGGTCATGTTACCTGTTAAGTTCCTGCCTTAGTTGGATAAAACAAACAATAAAAAAGTCTTGGTACAAAGCTCTTGCAAATGCTTTACCAACGGTTAAGTAGTGTTTTGTTTAGTTTTATTTTAACCACACATATTTCAGGTTATTGTGCTGACACTAACATATAGGGGTAATTCAAATATGAAACTAAAGAGAGTCATACCTGATTTGACCATGGACTATATTGGATATAAAACTCCATCCACTAAAATTACTTTTATCTTGATACCTGAAGACCCATCATTAGAGATTTTTCTACATTTAAGACTTTATATCTCCTTGATGTTGTCTTTAAAAATACAAATATTCATAAGACAGTTCATTTACCAGTCACTCACTGGATAATTAGAAAGCACATATACAAATATTATGAAAATGAAAATCAATGGAATCTGATATTTAGCAAACTGGTAAGCCAGTTACTATCAAGTCAATTCCAACTCATGGTGACCCCATGTGTGTCTAAGTAGAATTGTGCCACATTTGATTTTCAATTATTAGCTCTTGGAACTAGGTCTCCAGGCATTTATTCCGAGGCACTTCAGAGTAGACTCAAGCCTCCAAGCTTAGCAGCAGAACAGTTAACCATTTTCAGCAGATAGCGAAAATCCATATTTAGCAAGATTCCAGAGATATAGCAAGTGCTAACTGTTGTTTCCTATCCAGAGGCCAGGAAACTGTAGAGTGCTTATAACATTTTAATTTTAAATATTTTCAATTTCTTACCAAGAATTGTCTAAATGATTCCTTCTCTAAAAATTTTAAAGATTGGACAAATATTATCCTCTGAGATTACATGACCAGTCTCAGAAGTTGGGAACACCAATGATCTGTTCTAAGTTTTTACTTATAAAATATTATATTAAATCCTTAGCTGATTGCAAATAAATAGAGAAGTCACATTTGAGATTTTGTGTATGTGCATTTCAAATGCTGTATAAAGATAGCAAACAAATAAATGCCAAACTGGTTTGTACACTGAAAAACTGAAATATTGCCAGAATCCCCATAGGGATCCTTGATTCTTTCAGAGCCAGAGTAAATTATATACCATAATGTGCACAAGTAAAAGAAGTGATTCCAAAACTTTGCTGCATATCAGAAACACTTGGGAGCTTTTAAAAATCCCAATATCCAAATAAGAGTTAATACCAATTAAATTGGTATGTCTGGGGGTAGGAGCTAGGCAGCAATATTTTTTAAGATCCCAGTTAAGTCCAATGTGCAGCAAAATTTAGGAACCACTAGAGCAAGGTAACCATTTTATATCCACCACATCTGTTTATAAAGCATTAGCAAATGTGCATTAAAAGTTTACATAGTTGGGAGAAGATAATGAGAATAATTTCCTAAACTATGACCATCAATCTTTCCCACCTAATTCTTTGATAAGCCAACATTATTTTGGTTTTAGGGGAAAAAAATAAAAAGGGAAGATTAGAGAAGGATCAGAGTTTGTAATCACTAAGCATTAGGGGAATTTGAATCTTATTCTTACAATCTCAAGAACAGATTGCTCACTTTGTCTTCAACATTCAGGCTGCAATATTTTACATCTCTCCTTTGTTCTGGATCAAATTAACTACATCAAGGTCAAAACAGCAATATGGCTGCCTGCAAGTGCTAATTAGCCTATGAACAGTAGGATAGAGATGAGTTATATTAAACAATAAGCTATTTCTTGCCTCTTGGTACATCTCTGAGATCTAGTTCTCCATCTAATCAGTCACTTTCTCAGGATCATCTCGGGATCAAATCTCAGATCAGTCCTGCCTTTATCTTCTGTTGTCTTCATTGAGTCATGGCATACTTTATTGTGTTCTATTATCATCTCATTGTCATATTATAGGATTTTCCAAGGATAGATTGAGTAAGTTTGTCATTTCTATATCTGTTTCTTAGTTAACTGTGGTTAGCTCCTGTAGTATCCAAAATCAATTGTCCTTAAGTTGACTCCAACTAATGGTGACCCGAGAGCATTACTGTGCTCCATAGTGCTTTTTTGTTTTGTTTTTAAATTTTTATTGAGGATTAAGTGAAAGATTACAGGGCAGATCATCAGTTTTGCATTCAATAAATCATACACCTTGTTTAATTGCAATAATTACAATCCCCTCCATGTACCATCAGTTAACAGCATTTCAATCTATTCACATTAGCTCTCTTTTTTTTTTTCTTTTTTAAACACTCGGGCATATATTTGGTGGTATAATAATTTACATCACCAAAGGGAACATTATGCAAGTCTGCCTCCTGGGTGCTAGCTCTTAGTCTATTTTTTGCCATGAATCTAGAGTCCTCAGCTGTTCCATCTCTCCATGTCCCCATTTCTGCCTCCATCTCTGGTGTCGCTGCTTCTCTGGATGAGGTCCCACATTCCGGTTGCACTCTTCTCCCTTGATAGTGCTAAGGTCCTTTGTTTCTGGACTATAAGATTAATTACTCCCCCATTTTTGTTACAAAACGTCTACATTGCAATTGTGACAGTCACAAATAGTCATGATAACAATTACTCACTATTGAATCATAAGAATCTTATCATCATCTCCTTTATTCAGACCCATCTAAACAAGACGAAAACTATTCAGTGGGGACTCTTTCTTCCTCCACACACTATATAACTAAACTCCCCCTTGAGCCAGTCACTTTGTGCTTTTATTACCCCATCATTTTAGGTAGCCAATATCTAAGTTGCCCATCCCTATCAACCCTGTGTACAGAGCAGATAGCATTGATACCTGATGTGAAGACTCCTTCCCTCTGTTGGTATTTCTGGTAGCGTAGTAGTTACAAATCGGGCTGTGAACCACAAGATCAGCAGTTTGAAACTACCAACAGTTCTGCAGGAGAAAGATGAGGCTATCTGCTTCTGTAAAGATTTACAGTCTTGGAAACCCTGTTCAGGGTCTCTATGGGTCGGAACCGACTCAACAGCACTTAACAACAACAACAACCTCCACGAATATAGGTCAGGTTCATCAAATCGTAGCAATTGACACTTGGTTCCTTTATGCAAATTCAAACTGAAGCTCAAGAAAATGAAAACAAGTCCATGAGAACCAAAATATGACCTTGGATATATCCCACCTGAATTTAGGGATCATCTGAAGAACAGATTTGATACATTAAACACTAAAGATAGAAGACCAGACGAGTTGTGGGATGACATTAAAAACATCACACATGAAGAAAGCAAAAAGTCATTAAAAAGACACACAAGAAGGAAAAGGTCAAAACAGATGTCAGAAGAGACACTGAAACTTGCTCTCCAGCGTAGAGATGCTAAAGAAAATGGAAGAAATGAGGAAGTCCAAGAGCTGAACAGAAAATTTGAAAGATCAGCTTGAGAAGATAAAGTCAAATATTACAACAAAGTGTGCAAAGATCTGGAATCAGAAAACCAAAAAGGAAGAACACGCTTAGCATTTCTCAAGTTAGGGAACCAAAGAAATAATTCAAGCCTCAACTTTCATTACTAAAAGATTCTCTGGACAAATTATTGAATAACGCAGAAAGCATAACGAGAAGATGGAAAGAATACACAGAGTCACTGTACCAAAAGGAAATGGTTAATATTGAACCGTTACAAGAGGTAGCATATGATCAAGAGCCAATGATACTGAAGGAGGAAGTCTAAGGTGCATTGAAGGAATTGGCAAAGAACAAGGCACCAGGAATTGATTGAATAAAAATTAAAAATTTTCAGGAAAGTGAGGTGGCACAGAAGGCACTCACTCATGTCTGCCAAGAAATTTGGAAGATAACTATCTGACCAACTGATTGGAAGAGATCCTTATTTGTACCCATTCCAAAGAGAGGTGATCCAAAGGAATGCAGAAATCATTGGACAATCTCTTTGATATCCCATGAGAGTAAAGTTTTGCTAAAGGTAATACAAAAAGAACTGCAATCATACATTGACAGAGAACTTCCAGTTGTTCAACAGAACATGGGGACACTGAATGGTTTAAAATTAAGAAAGGTGTGTGACAAGGTTGTATTCTTTCACCATACTTATTCAACCTGTATGCTGAGCAAATAATCAGAGAAGCTGGGTTATATGAAGAAAAACATGGCATTGGGATTGGAGGAAGACTCATTAACAAACTGCAAATGCAGATGATACAACTTTGCTTGCTGAAAAGTGAAGAGGACTTAAAATATTTACTGACGACGATCAAAGAGCACAGCCTTTGGTACAGATTACATCTCAATGTCAAGAAAACAAAAATGCTCACCACTGGACCTATAAACAACATTCTTATCAACAGAAAAAAAGATTGAAGTTTTCAATGATTTCATTCTTCTTGGATCAAATATCAACACTCATGGAAACACTGTTCAAGAAATCAAATGATGTATTGCATTATGCAAATCTTCTGCACAAGACCTTTTTAAAGTGTTGAAGAGCAAAGATGTCAGCTTGAGGACTCAGGTGTGCCTGACCTAAGACATGGTATTTTTGATAACCTCATATGCATGCGAAAGCGGACAGTGAATAAGGAAGACCATAGAAGAATTGATGCTTTTGAGCGATGGTGTTGGAGGAGAATATTGACAGTTTCATGGGCTGCCAAAAGAACCAATAGATCTGTTTTGGAAGAAGTACAGCCAGAGTGCTCCTTAGAGGCCAGGATGGCCAAACTTCGTCTCTCATACTTCAGACATATTGTCAGGAGGGACCAGTTGCTGGAGAAGGAGATCAAGTTTGGTAAGGTGCAGGGTCAGAGAAAAAGAGGAAGACCCACAATGAGATGGATTGGCCAAGTGGCAGCATCGATGGCTCAAGCGTGGCAACAGTAGTGAAGTTGGCCCAGGATTGGGCAGTGTTTCATTCTGTTGTGCATAAGGTCGCTATGAGTCAGTACCGACATGATGGCACCTACCAACAACCTTTATCAAAACTTGTTTTGTTCTCTGTTTCATTTGTTTTGTTTTTATCTTCCCCTAGTCAAGTTCTGATTATCAAGCATTTCAGGCTAGATCAAATGGGTATTATTTGCAACTTTGAGTGTTCTTGTGTGCCTTGTCTAAATTCATATCAGCTGGATACTTTACTCTCAGCTATAGCTCTCTGTGGCTATGTGCTTTTCTATAGAATCAGGTGTTCCCAGGTCTCACCACAATTTGGGCAAACCAACACTTCCTCTTCTCTCTCTTATCTCCGAGTTAACAGGAGTCTGTAAAACATAGCTGAACTCAGCCCATCTCTTAATTGTTGTCTTTCCCCCTCTTCCACTCATCAGTAGACCAACGTGGTCATTAGCAAGCTTATATGCCTACTCATGTGTTCACTTTGAGTTTCAGTCTTAGAGAGGGGGGTTGTCCTGAAGGAACTTGATTGCTTGCCTTGATGGCTTCCTGACAAACAACTTGCTCATTCTTGTAGTAGTCAGTCATGCTATCTTTTTGCTTTGGGTTTTTCCTAATGATCTTTCTTTGACGATGTATCTTCTGTCACTACAGCTGTTTCAGGCTGTTCTGCTTGTCCTTTCCAGTGGGAATGCCCTACCTCAGAAGGTTCTGGATGGGGCTCAGGATTATATCTAAGGTCCTATACACTGCAAAGACTCTACAGGAGGCCTACTGAACCATCTTTGTATCCCTGGTGTGAATCCCACTTGGTCATGATGTATTTTTTTTTTTATGTATTTTTGAATTCTGTTGTCTATAATTTTGTTCAGAACTTTTGCATCTTTGTTCATGAGTGATATTGGTCTATAGTGTTGTCCTTCCTTGGTTTTGGTATGATGGTTATGCTTGTTTCATAGAATATATTAGGGAGTTTTCCATCCTCTTCTATATTCTGGAATAATTTGAGTAGAGTTGGTGACAGGTCTTCCCTGAATGTTTAGGAAACCTCACAAGTGAAGCCATCTGGACCTGGACTATTTTTCGGTTGAGAGTTTTTGAAGAACTTGTAAATTTCTTCCATTGTTATAGGTCTGTTCAAGTTTTCTACTTCACTCTCTGTAACTTTAGGTAGGTCGTGTTTTTCTAAAAATGTATTCATATCCTCTAGGTTTCCAAATGTGTTGGATTACAACTCTTCATAATATTATGTTATTATCATTTTTATTTCTATTGGTTATGTTGTGACATCACCCATGTAATTTCTTATGCATGTTATTTGTGTCTTCCTCTTTTCTTTTGTTGGTTTTGCCAATGGTTTGCTGATTTTATTAATTCTTTCAAAGGACCAGCTTCTTGTCCTGTTAATTCTTTCTATAGTTTTTCTGTTTTCTGTCATTTATTTCTGCTCTAATCTTTATTATTTCCTTTCTTCTGTTAACCATAGGTTTACTTTGCTAGTCTCTTTCTAGTTGTTGGAGATGTTATGTTAATGTGTTGATTTTGTTTCTATATTCTTTATGGATGTGTGCATTTATTGCAATAAACTGTTCTCTTAGCACTGCTTTTGTCGTGTCCCAAAGATAATGGTATGTTGTTTTTTGTTCTCATTTGTTTCTAGGAACTTTGTGAATTCACATTTTATTTCTTCTACTACCCGGTCACTTTTCAGTAGGGTGTTATTAAGTTTCCATGTATTTGACTTTATTTCCTTGGTCTTCCTATTGTTGATTACTAGTTTGATAGCATTGTGGCCTGAGAAAATGTTTTGTAGTATTTTGATGTTTGTAAATTTATGGAGGCTTGTTTTGTGACCTAACACATGTTCTACTCTGGATAGTATTCCATGCACACTGGGAAAGAATGTATATTGTGCTACTGTTGGGTTGAATGCTCTGTACACATCTATGAGGTCCAATTGACTAATTGTGTTTAGTTCTGCTGTGTCTTGTCAAGTTTCTTTCTAGTTGTTCTATCTATCTTTGAAAGTGGTATATTAGAATCATACACTATTATTGTAGATTCTTCTATTTCTTTCTTCAAATCTATTAGAGTTTGCTTTACATATTTGGAGCGTTTTCACTGGTAACATAGGTATTTCTTATTGTTATGTCATCATGTTCAATAGTCCATTTAATCATGAGATAATGTCCATCTTTATCTATTCTGCTGGTTTTTTCTTTAAAGTTTATTTTATCAGAGATTAGTATTGTCACTCATTTGCAATTGGCTTGATATTTTTTTTTCTTCCATCCTTTGACTTTTAGTCTATTTTTATTCTTTGTGTGTAAGGTACGTTTCTTGCATAGAGCATATTGAAGTTTCTTGCATACAGCATATTGAAGGATCTTGTTTTCTTATTCATTCTGCCACTCTCTGTTAACTGGTGCATTTAATCCATTTACATGCAGTGTGATTATTGATAGGTATGGATTAATTCCAATCATTATGTTTGTTTCTTTTATGTGGTGCTGCTGGTTTTTTTGTTCTGTATGTCTTCCTGTGCTGAGTTTATGTTTTCTGTGTGTTTTTCTTGTCAGTTTCATCATAGTTTTAATGTTGCCATGTTTTTCTTGGATTTTCATTTTCTTGGTATGTTGTGAAGTATTAATTTTCTTTGAGGTTACCTTATATTCCATTAACTTTTCCCTCAATGTAAGGCAGTGTATTTTATCCTGTAATCTACTTGACCTTCTCACCCCCTATATCTCTGTTCCTACATGTTAACTTTCTTTCATATTGTAATTGATTTGATCATGGACTAACCCCAGATTCTCTGAATTTGCTCTTATAGTTTTGTTCTGTTCTTGACTCTTCCATTTGTCGACTGAGTTCCAGGTGATACTGCCACATGTATCAATCTCTGGTTGTTTTCTGTTCTTGTTGGTTGTCAGTCTACAGAACTCCATTTAGGATGTTTTCCAAAGCAGGGTTGGCTTTGGCAAAACCCCTTAGCTACTGTTTATCCTGAAATGTTTTGCTTACACTGTCGTATTTCATTGATGGCTTTGCTGAGTAGAGGATTCTTGGTTGGCAGTTTTTGTGTTTTTCTTTTATGATTTTATACATGTCTTCTCATTGCCTTGTTACCTACATGGTTTCTGCTGAGAAATCTGACCTTAATCTGACATGCTTGCCTTTATATGTAACACTTCTTTTTTTCCCTAGCTGCTTTTAGGATTGTCTCCTTATCTTTGGTTTTGGAGATCTTGATTATGATATGTCTTGGTGATTTTCTTTTAGGGTCTATCCTTCTTGGGGTTTGCTAAGATTCTTCAATGCTTATCTTTTTTATTTTCAGTATGTTAGGGAAATTTTATTCCAGAATATCTTCAAGTATCTCCTCTGTGGACTTGTGTGATTCTTCCTGCTCCAGAATGCTGATAATTCTTAACTTATTCCTCTTCATGTTGTACAACATGAATCTTCGACATTCTTCAAATTTTTTTATCCTTTTTCTGATTGCTCTTCTATCATAGTGGTATTCAGAGATTTATCTTCCAGCTCACTAGTTCTGACTTCCATCTCTTCAATTCTACTCCTTTGCCTTTTCAGTGTATTGTCCATTTCTGATGTTCTACTGTTGATCATTTGGACTGATTTCTGCAGGTTTTGAATTATTTCCAATGCTGTATCTATATTATTTGATTGTTCCTGTAGTGATTTCCTGACTTCTTCCTTATTTTCTCAACTCCATTGTAAAATGTTTTGATAAGTTTTATGATCATTTTTCTGAATTCCTTCTCAGGTATTTCCAAAGCCTGCCCTCCTTCCAGTATGGAGTGTAGATCTACCTCTACCTCATTTGTCTCAGTCACTTTATTTTGTTTCTAGACATGTGCTGATATGGTCATCTGTTACGGTTTCTTGGGCATATCCACTAGTTAGCTGTGGCCTTAATATTTAAATAAGTGTGTATTTTGGTATTTTTTATGCTTTCTGATTGCCTCCAGGTAGATGTGATTAGGAAATGAGCTTCACTTTTCACTCTTTTTAGTACTTCACACAGAATAACTGCCATAGGTGTTGGCTGCCTACTGGATGTATGACATCTGGTATTGGTTCTTGAATGGGTTGTGGGATTTTATAAGGTGTGATTGTAGCTTGAATATATAACAGCAATTGCTGTCTCTTCTTGGATAATATATATAGAGAAAGAGCTCCTGAAAGGTAAAAAGGGGACCAAAAAACAAAACAGCAAAGTAAAAAAGACATATTGGATACTGTAGTCTATAATCACAGAAGAGAGAGAAAAAGAAAAAAAAAAA
>NW_006408746.1:2517690-2518951 GCF_000296735.1 Chrysochloris asiatica | reverse complement strand
AGGTTTGAAACAAAGAGGAAGGATCAGTATTTGTAAAATATGGTCTTGGTGATAGAAATGATGTTAGAGATCACATGATAGATTTTTACAAGACCAATGACTTCTTCATTGCAAATATCTTTCATAAAGAACATGAAAGACTACTATACACATGGACCTCATCAGATGAAATACACAGAAATCAAATCAACTATATGTGTGAAAAGAAACAGTGGAAAAGTTCTGTATAATCAGTCACATTATAGCCAGGGTTAGACTGTGGAACAGACCATCAATTGCTCATATAAAAGTTCAGGTTGAAGCTCAAGAAAATTAAAACAAGTCCATGAGAGCCAAAATATGACCTTGAACATATCCCATCTAAATTCATAGGTCTTCTCAACAACATATTTGACACAGTAGACACTAATGACTGAACATTAAAAGAGTTGTGGGATGACATCAAACATATCATATATGAAGAAAGAGAAAGGTCATTATGAAGACTAAGAAAAAAGAAAAGACCAAAATGGATACCAGAAGACACTCTTAAATTTGCTCACAAGCATAGAGATGCTAAAGCAAATGGAAAAAATGAAGAGGGCAGAAGAGATGAATAGAATTTTTCAAAGGACAACTCAAGAAGAAAAAGTCAAGAATTTTAATGAAATGTGCAAAAATCTGGAGTTAGAAAACATGAAGAGAAGCACATGCTCAGCATTTCTCAAGCTGAAAGAATTGAAGAAAAATTCCAATATTCCAAAATTGCAGTATTGAAGGATTTTATGGGGAAAATATTGAATGATGCAGAAAGCATCAAAAGAAAATGAAAGGAAAATATAGAGTCAGTGTGCCAAGAAAGAAATAATCAATGTTCAGTCATTTCAAGAGATAGCATATGAATTGAAAAGTTTACTGAAGACATTCACAAAAAAATACAAGGATCCAATTAATGGAATATGAATTGAAATCTTTGAACAAACTGATGTAAAACTGGAGGCCCTCACTCGTCTATGCCAAGAAATTTGGAAGACAGATACCTGGCCAACTTATTGGAAGAGACAGGTGTGCACTGGGGCTGTATTCTTTCATCCAAGAAGAATGAAGTCCTTGACAACTTCAATCTTTTCTCTGTTGATAAGAATGTTGTTTATTGGACCAGTGGTGAGGATTTTTGTTTTCTTTACATTGAGGTTCAACCAATACTGAAGACTATGGTCTTTGATGTTACTCGACGTCAGCTTGAGGATTAAGGTGTGTCTGACCCAAGCCATGGTATTTT
>NW_006408746.1:2501495-2516860 GCF_000296735.1 Chrysochloris asiatica | reverse complement strand
GTTGTTGTTGTTAAGTGCTGTCGAGTCGGTTCCGACCCATAGCGACCCTGTACAGGGTTTCCGAGGGTGTAAATCTTTACAGGAGTAGAAAGCCTCATCTAGAAAGCTGATGGATTGCCTGTGGATCATTAGAGGTGTCTACTCTATGGATTGCTTTTAGAAAGTGTCTCCCTTATAGCATTTTATAGGGGCTAAATTGTAGTCTGCTTCAAATGATAACCCTTACTCTTAACAGGGAAACAGGTAGTAATTTTATCTAAGTCAGGATATCTCTTAATAAAACTTGGTCAAAGCGTTCTTTAGCGTGTTGCTCATCTTCTCTTTCTTATCTGTAGAGTGAAGCTTCAAGAAAGCATGTAGTTTCCATCTAATACCTACAAGTCCTAATACTTGAGTAACTTGTACAATATATACTCCTCCATTTCTGCTCTTACTGAGCAAGTCAGGCCAAGTCTTGAACTTTGGGTGACTTCTGTTGCCTTTTCAGTTCTGCAAGGGAAAGAATTGACCTATTTAGTAAAAAAGTCTACAAAAAAACCATCAAGTATTTGAATCCACTAGGGGTCATAACATCATTTTTAAATCTTTTTTTCCATTCATTAGGGTCTGACCCTTGGACCTGTACTATCACTATTAGTGTGGGCTCCTGATCTTTGGATTGTTCTTTGCACAAATAAGGGCCTGCTTAACTTTACTTTGAGTAGTCCGCTGCATGTTAGATCTTCTAATGAGTCTGGACAACCAAGCATGAAATGCATCTCTCCCATAAGTGCTCTGATATCCTGCCTTAATGACAGAGTGTATAAGACTACCAGAAACAAGGTCAAAGTCCCCAGGGTTGCATATTCAGTCTCTATAACAAATCTACATTCTTCTGCACAGTTTAAATCCTGACTGTTATCAATTAGTAGAATATCCGGCAGATAGAAATCAAGGATCAGAATTAGACTAGTCCCAGGGGTTTGGGTCTTAGCCACCTGTGTGGCTGCTCGATCTGCAAGATGGTTTTCTTTTATTATATGAGTCTCTCCTTTCAGTACCCATGGCAGTGAAAGTCAGCTAGTTGGTCCACTGTCTCTAGAAGATTAAAAAATGTCTCAATGTGTTTGATAGCTTCAAAACCTGTGGTAAAATCTGTCAGCAGTATTGGGTTTTAACCCAAGTGTGGGGATCTTCCCACTCAAAGGCAAAAATATCTTGTAAGTCTGTCTTTAACGGGAGGCAATAAAAAGCATCTTTTAAGTCCAGGGAAGACAGTTAACAAAGTTTAAGGATTAGGGACTACTGAGTGAATATCTTCAGTGACTTGATTTATAGGCCTTACATTCTGTACAAAATTATATTATATCCAGTCCCAGGTTTCTTAGCTGGTAGAATGTGGGTTTTATTAGCAGACCCACAAGGTTGAATCAGTCCATAGGCTAAGAAATTGTTTATCAGGAGGAGTCCTGGTGTGGTGCTTTGGGTTAATGCGATGGGCTGCAGTTAGTTTGAACAGCAAGGTCGGTCATTCAGGCTCATTAGCTGCTCCTCGGAAACCCTATACAGGGTCACTATGGGTTGGAATCTACTCAATGGTACTTTAGCACAATAACAGGAGACCTAGTCTGCCCTCTGCTGTAAATGGATAAAGTCCATTTACATGCTTGGAAATTGTTCTTGTCAGAGTTTTACCCTGATTGAGGTTATGTTTTTACCCTTACTAGGGATTCAAAACACAGCTCTCATAGCGTAGTGGTTATGAATCGGGCTGCTAATCTCACAGTCAGCAGTTCAAAACTACCAGCTGTTCCGTGGGAGAAGGATGAGGATTTCTGCTCCATAAAGATTTACAGCCTCAGAAACCCTGCACAAAGTCGCTATGAGTGGGACCAATTTCATGGCACATAACAACAACAACAACAACAACAACAACAACAAGGATTCAAATGGCCCATACATCCAGGTTTGTTCTTGATGATTTCTGGCAAAGGCAAGAGCTTTACTGCCACTACAAGTGACAGTAAGATGGCCTAGAAAGTTCAAGTTTTGTCGGAGCTTACCCTGACTCAGAGTTTCCCAGCTGAAATGGTCACTTGATTATTCCATTTGGTTAGCAAATCCTGTCCCAAGAGAGGAATGGCATAGTCAGACACCTATAAAAAGCAAGGGATTAATTTAATGTGTCTACATGGAACTCCATAAACTGGAGTAAAAGAGCCCTGGGAGCCTAGTGGTTACACATTGGCTGTTAATCAAAAGGTCAGCAGTTCAAATTTCCCAAATGCCCTAAGAGAGTAAGAAGGTTTTCTGACCCTGTAAAGATTTACAGCCTAGGAAACCCAATGCAAGGTTGCTATGAGTGAAACCAACTTGAGAGCACATCACCACCACTAACAACAACAACCAAAAATAAATAAATAAATAGAAAAGGCTTGCTGATAGACTTTCCTGATACTCCAGTTATAACTTTTTTTTTTTTTTTTTTTTCCAGCGAGCACCTTGGAGGTTGTTTAAAATTGACTAGGCTGTCAACTAAGAATTTAATGTGTTGTCCTTCCACCGTTTTTGCAACTTGGGACTCCCCATGGGAGATGAGAATTGTCTGAGTAGGTTGTAAGGTGGGGGAGGGGTCCATGCTCCATCAATCTGAATCATCTCCAGTCAGTTGGGTCAGTAGCTTACCAGGATTGAGGGTTGTTTAGCTTCAAACTGTATTAGGTGACTTGGGCTTTCATGTTTTCCATGAACATCTTGATTGTTTTGTGTGTTTTTTTCCCCAATTTAGGAGAACCCCAATTTCCAATTGTTCTTTGGAAACCATGGAAGTCTTACCCCATTGAAGGCTGGTTGAGTGGAAGAGGTACCTATGAGTGTCATCTCTAGAAAGCTCACCTGTTATTTCATCCTGTTGTTCTTTATTTCACATGCAAATTTATTGCAAATAAATTTGTTTATTGCAAATCTTAAAAAAATAATCTCCACAAGCTTATATATATTCATATCAAGTCCTCTTCCTGCTTCTGAAGTTTTATCTGATATCAGAGGCACTCTAGCTAATGAAAGACATATTAATCAATCAGGTATCTTCTGGGATAACATCAGTAAACAGGCTGTAAGCCTCAAAGATCAGTTCTAGAAAGCTGGAAGGGTTTTCTTTGGGTCCCTGCTGTATATATTAGACTTTTCTATGGCTTTTTTGTCTTGGAGTCTTTTGTCTAATACTAACTATGAGGTCTACAGTGCTGTAGGGTAATATCAGTGCTTTAAACCCACCAGATGCTGCTTGGAAGCCCTATTCAAGGTCACTATGAGTTAGAACTGACTCAATGATGCTGAACAACAACATCAGGCAGTTTCTATAATGTTCTAATTGCTCTGACCCCAATCTATGACCGGAGTCTCAAAGCACTCTGATCTATTTGTAGACAGATACTATTTTGGTGATTAAGTTTTTCAGCCACTCAGCTTATTGGCATACTTTTCCTAAACCATCTTCTTTTTTTTCTGGCAGCATAAGAATATTTAATAAATCATCTGTCCAATTGAGATGGCTTATGGCAAAAATTGAAATAAAGCTTCAGTGCATTTTGGATCTCTTTATAGGTCAGGAGATTATTTTTCTGATTGTACTGATCAAAGGTGGAAAAAGGAGTATGCAATCGATATATGTACATTGTCTGTCTAAATCTAATCCTGCAAGTATTTTCCTAAAAGAGTATTACCCTGCTGGAGTCAGAGATGCCCTGGGAATTTCATTCCTGTAGCTTCATCTGGGACTTTCAAATTTTGAGCAACTTTGGAAAGCATTTGGGTAAATAGTTGCAGGTGTTGTTGGAAGGGCATTTATGTGGAAGGCAGTGACTAACCATGGGACCACAAGAGGTTAGGAGATTATTGGCTCCTGTGGATAAAGCAGAAGGTCCACTAGAGGCGATAACAGACTAAAAGGGCTGAGGTCTCCTAAATCCAGAAGTACCAAAGAAGGCTTATCATTTGGTTTGTTATTACAGTCGGACTGAACCATCAGCTTACACTGTTTCTGAGAATTCTTATTCTGATGTAAAGCCAAAAAAGCTTTCATGTATGGGATCTCATCCCCATCTCTTTCCTGTTTATTCTGGAGCTTCTAGTTTTAGTTTCAAAATCACTTTTTTTTTCCTTAGATGAAACACATTCTGTAAAATCTAACTTAAGTTACTTGGAAATATCCGGCTTTAGTATTGCTAAAAACATAAAAACTTCTGTTGAAATGAATTTCATTTTATTAATTCTTCTCAAAATCAAAGTTTTTTAAAGCAGCTATTAAAAGAGCAGAGTACAAGTCATGAGCAAAAAGC
Organism: Chrysochloris asiatica; assembly: GCF_000296735.1. NCBI lineage: Eukaryota > Metazoa > Chordata > Mammalia > Afrosoricida > Chrysochloridae > Chrysochloris > Chrysochloris asiatica. The sequence continues at coordinate 2,512,541 of NW_006408746.1, read as the reverse complement.
AATTTTTTCTTAGAAGAGGAAAAGTACTAACATTTTAGATTGCTCTATGAAAAGTATCAGCCATGACCTTAAATTGTATACAAAATAGAAGTTTAGAAACAGCAAGCTCTTGGAACAGTTAAATAGAAAAAAAAAGTATATCCAGTTTAAAACTCAAGCTTATAAAACACTATGTAACAGATAAATACTGTAGTAGTGATGGTTGTATGCTGTGGAATGTTTACCAATTCATAGCAACCCTGTATAGGGTTTCCAAGGCTATACGTCTTTCTCCTGCAGAGCACCTGGTAGATTCATACTATTAACCTTGTAATTAGCAGCCCAGCTCATACTCCAATATGCTAACAGGGAACCTGATTTCTTAAAATGTATACATTCTTTGGTACAATCAACCCAATTAGTACTGTGGACATGCAACATTACAGAGAAGCTTCATTTTGTTTCTTTTTATAGGATACTAACTTAAAGCTCCCTATTAGTCAGGATACATCCTAGGATTTGCATTCTTGAGTAATTGTGTAATTATCCACTCTATAACCAGAACTCACAGACATACATTTAATCAAACCAAGGTCAAAATCAGAAGTGTTTCCAAAACCAGAACCATTACCTGAATAAAACCAGAATCAGACCCTGAATAAAGTCAGAATCAGACCAGTATTCAAGTCACGATGATCTATGGTCAAAAGAATTAATGAAGATCGTTCCTAGGGTTCACCAACTCAGAAATAACATTTACAGAGATATCTAGACTAGTCAAACATCAATCTCCTGGATAATGTATTACAGTTATTTCTATACCAAAACATTGAATTCCAATAATTTTTTATTATATGACTTTTATAAGATGAAGCAACTTACTAAAAGATGTCTTAAACCAGGCTAGTTTCTGATTCTCAAAGAAAAGTTGCACCTCAGGTCAGTGAGAGCCTCAGCTGTGGATAGAAGATTCACCCATTATGGTGGAACAAAAAGCTAGCATGCGCTGGGGTTAGGGTAGAGTGTGATAAGGGGGTGCCAGGATCAAGGAAGGTATATCTAATGAACCTGTAGTCCCATCTAGAAGGGCAAAATCATAAATGAATCAGAAAGGGACCCTGCCTAGTGTGCACAGAAATTCAATCTCTGGACAAAGAGAAAGAGAAAGTAGCTTTATTACAACATGCTAAGCAGGAAGTCAGGAGTAAGGGTTTCTCAGATCTGAGTCCTCAGTATCTGGGGATTTTCAGATTTATGGACAAGCATCAGACTGCAAAGTCGTGTGAACAGCAAGGTCGGTAAATCAAGCTCACCAGCTGCTCCTTGGAAACCCTAATCAGGGTCGCCATGGGTCGGAATTTACTCGACGGCACTTAACAACAACAAGTTAAACATGGATTCCTGTTGTCTTGCTGTAGGTTAATGCGCTGGACTGCAAGATCATTTTAGACTGCAAGGTCGGAGGGTCAAGCTCACCAGCGGCTCCTTGGAGACCCTATCCAGGGTCGCTATGAATCAGAACTGACTCCACGGCACTTAATAACAACAATAAGTTATGTATAGGGTCCTGGAGTGGCACTGTGGGATAAGCACTGGACTGCTAACCATAAAGTCAGCTTCTCAAGTCCACCAATTATTCCTCAGAATCCCTATGAGTCAAAATGCACACGAAGCATTTCACAAGTTATGCATATTCCTAAAAAGAAATGGAGAAAGACAGGATTGGTTGAACTCATGTATGCTTTGATTTAAAGGGCCTTGCAGTTTTTAATTGACTCTGCAGGCACACAAGAATTATTTGGTTTGGTACTAAGAGAAACCAGGCTGTTCTGCTGGGGAGTGGCTTAATAAACCAGTTCTATTGGCTCAAAGGCTCTGCACATGTATGGGGGCCAAAACTAGTTGAGTCTGGTTTGGGCTAGTTATCTTTTGACTGTGAAGTGGAGAAGTGCCGTTGAGTCGATTCCGACCCATAGTGATCCTGTATGGGGTTTCGGAGGAGCAGCTGGTGAGCTTGAACCACTGATGTTGCAGTTCAAATGGCTTTGCAGTCTGACGCATTAACCCACAGCACCACACCAAGACTCCATCTGTTGACTGTAGCTACTGGCAGCACCAATAGGCTCAAGTGTGACAACAATTGCCAAGTTGGCCCAGGATCGGGCAGTATTTCGTTCTGTTGTACATATGGTCGCTATGAGTTGGTACCGACTCGATGGCCCCTAACAACAGCTGGTGTACGAGGAGTCTTGGTGTGGCGCTGTGGGTTAAAGCACCAGACTGCAAAGCCATTTGAACTGCAAGGTTGGAGGTTCAAGCTTATCAGAAGCTCCTCAGAAACCCTATACAGGGTCGCTATAGGTCGGAACTGACTTGACAGCACTTAACAACAACAACTGGTATAATGAAAAACAAATAAATGGGAAGCTATGCAGAACAATGAAATAGCAAAAAAAGTAGGGTCACTTTAGTCCCTGATATGGCATTTTTTCCACCACTCATCTGTCAGTTTGTAGTATTGTGGTGGCTTGTTTGTTGTTGTGATGCTAGAAGCTATGCCACAAGTATTTTAAATAGCAGTAGGGTCATCCATGATGGACAGGTTTCAGATGAGTTTCCAGATGAAGACAGACTAGGAAGAAGGAGTGATGGACTACTTCTGAAAATTTAGTCACGGAAAACCTTATAGATAAGAGTGGAACACTGTCAGTACCAGAATATTGAATATTGAAACATGATGAAGAACACCAGAATATTGACAGATATAATGCTAGAGATGAGCACCTGAGGTTGGAAGGCACTCAAAATATGACTGGCTCCTCAAAGTACAGTTGACCCTGATGACATGAATGTAGTTAAGCATTCAGGACTTTCATTTGCTGATGGGGCACAACTAAAACTGAAGAGAAACAGCTGTAAACATCCATTTAAAATTGGAACATGGAATGCACGAAATATGAATCTAGAAAAATTGGAAGTTATCAAAAATGAAAAAGAATTCATAAACCTAGATATCCTAGACATTGTTGTTGTTATTGTTACTTGTTGTCAAGTCAGTTCCATCCAACCCATAGTGAAACCGTGTAGGGTTTCTAAGGAACAACTGGTGAGCTTGAACCACTGACCTTGCAGATAAAGCTGACTTTACAGTCTAGTGCATTAACCCACAGCACCAACCAAGACTCCATTCTAGGAATTAGTAACCTGAAATGGACTGGCATGACAACATTGGATCTGACAATCATGTGGTTTACTATGCCAGGAATGACAAATTTAGGAACAGTGGTGTCACATTCATCATCAAAAAGAACATATTAAGATCTATCACAATGCTGTCAGTGATAGGATAATATCCATATGCCTGAAAGGGAGACTAAAAGGAGTCCTGGTGTAGCACTGTGAGTTAATGCACTGGAATGCAAAATCAGTTAGAACCACAAAGTCAGTGGTTTAAGATCACCAGAGTCTACTGGGAAACCCTATACAGTGTTGCTATGGGTCAGAACCAACTCCACAGCATTTAGGCACTTACAGCAACAACAAAAAGAAGACAAGGTAATGCCACTATTACTCAAATTTACACATCAACCACTAAAGCTTGTGATAATAAAATTGAAGAATTCTACCAAATTCTTCAATCTGAAATTGATCAAACATGCAATTATGATGTATTTATTATTATTGACAATTGGAATGCAAAGGTTGGAAATAAAAGGAAGGATCAGTGGATTGAAAATAAGGCCTTGGTAATAGAAATGATGCTAAAGATCACATGACAACACACAAAATGACTATACACATGGACATCACCAGATGTAATACACTGAAAACAAATTGACTACAACCATGGAAGGAAGACTCATTAACAACCTGAAAGCAGATGAAACAACCTTGCTTGCTGAAAGTGAAGAGGACTTAAAACATTTACTGATGAAGATCAAAGAGCACAACCTTTGGTATGGGTTGCATCTCAATGTAAAGAAAACAAAAATCCTCACCACGGGACCAACAAACAACATTCCTATCAATGGAGAAAAGATTGAAGTTGTCAAAGATTTAATTTTGCTCAGATCAACTATCAACACTCATGGAAGCAACAGTGAAGAAATCAAACAATGTATTGCATTAGGCAAATCTTCTGCACAAGACCTCTTTAAAGTGTTGAACAAAAATAGTAGTTTGAGGACTTAGGTGTATCTGATCCAAGTCTTAGTATTTTCAATAATTTCATGTGCATGTGAAAGTTGGACAATAAATAAAGACTGTAGAGCAATTTATGCATTTGAGCTATGGTGTTAGACAAGAATATTAAAAGCACCATGGTCTGCCAAAAGAACAAATAGATCTGTGTTGGAAGAAGGACAGAATGCTCCTTGGAAGCCAGGATTGCCAGACTTCATCTTTCACTACAGACATATGGTCAGGAGGAAAACAATATACAGGGTCACTATGAGTCAGAACTGATTCCACAACACATCACCACTACCACCACCATATACACAGGGAAGCATTTTGGCTTTCTAAGATAAGCGCTGGACTGTGAACCACAAGATGGACAGTTCAAGTCCACCAAGTGCTCCACAGCAGAAAAATGAGGCTTTCTGCTCCCACAAAGATTAACAGCCTTGGAAATCTTATACAGTGTGACTAGGAGTTCAGAACTAATTTGATGGTACTTGACAACAACATCAAGTAAGTATCACTATAAGTTATGCTGCTCAGTATTCACAAGCTGGATTTACAGAAAATTTCTGTTGTCATCTCATCTTTATATTCAGTTCTAAGGATTTTTTAAATTATCTCACATATAAAATGATAATGGTCTTTACTCCTAACTTAAAAGTTTAAAAACTTTAACTGAATTTCAGTTATTTCACTAATGTACACTTGAGCTCAAAATGTTCTAGATTCAATTCCATGGAATTAATACTACATAACATTTGAATAATTGCTTGGCTTCTCAGTGACTTTATTTTTACAAGTTAAATTTGTGAAAGATATATAACACCCTGCTGTCCATTATATATCTTGCTGTTGTCAAGTGCTGTACAAACAGTTCTGATTCAGTGACCCTATATAGGATTTCCTAGGAGTAACTGGTAAATTTAAACCACTGACTTTCTGGTTCAATCCTACCTTGTGGTCAAGTGCTTATCTTATAGTGCTCTGTATGGTGTTGTTTTTGTTAAGTGCCTTTTTGAGTCAATCTGATTCATAGAAACACTGTAAAAAGTTTCTGAGAAGCAATTTGAGTGTTTGAACTGTTGACCTTGCAGTTTAAACTCACTTGCTGTCCTGTGCTTATCCTATGACTACACTCCATGTATATAGAGTCCTGGAATGGCACCAAAGACTAAGTACTCAACCTCAAATTCACTTACCTATACTTATATCAGGGGTGGGAACCATCTAGAGCACGAGACAGAGCAGTGGACTTCCCAGCACATGGAGCAAGTAAAATTGAGTGACTTTGGACAGAAGAGTGTTCCTGAACTTCAATTATGATAATTTACTTCCTTAATAAACCTCTTAACTTTGAGGATGGTCTGTGGGTTCTGTGTGATCATTGCAATGAATTATCAAACACAGTAGAGAAGTAAAGAGTGCTGTGGGAGGGTTGGGTTGGTGTCAGATTGGGAAAAGGTTGGAGGATAAAGGCATGTCTGATATCTGTGTCTTAGGATTCAGCCTTGAACTAATAATGGTAAAGATTCTCCTCCACCCAACTTATGAAGTCAGAATAAGTCACACTCTATTCACAAGCCATTTTCACCAGTACTTTCCACTGCAGGCTTCAGTTCTACTTTCGAGTCTCTCTGGGATGGCCATTTTATGCCCTCAACTTTGGTAGCCTCATTCTCCTAGTACAGCTGAGTGACAGCCCCAGTTTCTAGATTCCATTTTTCTTCCTTTGGACATGGGAATCTCACCTCCTAAGTTGCAGAAAACATTATGAGCAGCCCCAAACTCAGGAACTTATTTGACAAAGACCTGACTTTGAAACCTAGGAGGCTGTAGCCCCAAAATGTGAGATTCAGGAAACTGTGGCTCTACCTTTTGAAGCCAAGAAGATCCTGCTTCCTATGCTAATTTAGCAGTTCTACAGACCTCCAGGCTTTTCTAGAGATTATCCTTTGCTTTGCTTGGAGGGCAATAGATAGATATAACTCCTTTCATGTGTTTAACACCTATAGAATTCATAGAGGTAGACTGAATCTTTCCTTCTGTTTTTCTTTGGCCATTTCAGTCAAAACTGAAGGATTTTCTGCTATGCAGTTGGAAAGATTCACCACTCACCTGTCAGTTTGTTATACAATGGTGTCTTATGAGGTTGTTGTGTTGCTTTGATGTTGGAAGCTATGCCACTGATATTTAAAATATCAACAGAGTCACCCATGGTTGACAAGTTTCAGCTGAACTTCCAGACTAAGACAGAGTAGGAACAAGGAAAGGTAAATATCTCTGAATGTTTAGTCACTGAAACGCTTATGAATATCAGTGGAACACAGAAGGATAAAACCAGAATATTGTCAGAAATAGAGCCAGAAAATAGGGCCCTCAAGTTTGAAGACATTCCAAGTATGAATGGGTAAGATTTGCCTCCTCAAAGTAGAGTTGACCATGATGATGCAAATGGAGTAAAGCTTTTGGAACCTTCATTTGCAGATGGGACAAAACTCAGAATAAGGAGAAAGAGCTATAAACATCCATTAATAATCAGAACATGGAATGTACAAAGTATGAATCTAGGAAACTTGGAAATAGTCAAAAATTAAATGGAACACATAAAAATCGATATCCTAGGCATTAGTGAGTTGAAATGGATTTGTTGAATCTGACAATCAAATGGTTTACTATACCAGTGGGTTTTCTAGTGAAGAAAACCAGTGAAACATATATATATATATGTTGTTGTTGTTAAGTGCTGTCTAGTCGATTCTGATCCATATAGAGTTTCCAAGGAGCAGCTGATAAGCTTGAACAAATGACCTTGCAGTTCAAATGACTTTGCAGTCTGAAGTATTAGCCCACAGCACCACACCAGGACTCCATATGTGTGTCTATATCTATATCTATAACTATATCTGTGTCTGTATCTATAGCTATAGCTATCTATATAGATATAGCTAGATAGATATAGATAGATATTTAGAGAGAGAGAGAGAGACGTTTATATCAAGAAAATGTTTCACAATGGTGGAAAAGAAAGTGATTCTTCCTTACATGTCCATTATATTGAGAGCAGGCCAAACCTCAAGGGAATATCCTTTCAATTGATTGTCTGCCAATACCTAATCATCATGGAGTTAACTATGATGCTGATAGTCGTCATCATAGCCAATCAACTATTGACTGCGAAATCATTTGGAATCCTGACTCAGTCAAGTTGCCACAAAATCTTAACTATCACAGCCAGGAGTGACAAATTCAAGAGGAATGGCATCACATTCATCATCAGAAAGAACATTTCAGTATATATCTTAAAGTATAATGCTGTCTGTGACTGTGAGTACTGGTGTGGTGGTGCTGTGCAAGGTTGGTTTCAACCACAAAGTAGGCAGTTAAAGCTCACCAGACAATCCTCAGAGACCCTATATAGGATCACTATGAGTCAGGACCAACTTGGTACTTAACAACAACAAAAACAAGGAAGGTCATTTAATACCATTAGAATTCAAATTTACGCATCAACCACTAAAGAAAGTGATGATGAAATTGAAGAATGCTACAACTTTTTCAGTCTGAAATTGATTAAATATGCAATACATATTACTGGTGACTGGAATGCAAAGGTTGGAAACAAATAGGAAGGATCAGTAGTTTGAAAATATGGCCTTGATGATAGAAATGATACTGGAGATCACAGGATAAAATTTTTTGCAAGACCAATGACTTGTTCATTGCAAATACCTTTTGTAGAACAACATAAAAGACAACATAAACCTTACCAAATAGAACACGCAGGAAAAAAACCTGACTACATCTGTGGGAAGAAACAGTGGAAAGGCTCCATATCATCAGCCAACACAGAGATAGCGGTGAGCTGTAGAACAATCAATTTCTCATGTGGAAGTTCGAATTGAAGCTGAAACAAATTAAAACAAGTCCACAAGAGCCAAAATACGACCTTAAACATTGTCGCTGGTGGTTGTGGGCCGTCAAGTTGGTTCACATTCATAGCGACCCTATATAGGTTTTCTCAGGCTATACATTTTTGTGGGAGCAAAAAGCCTCTTTTTTTCTCCCATGGAGCTACTGGTATATTAGAACTGCTGACCTTGAGGCTAGCAACCCAAATTATAATCCTCTCCCTTAGCAGGGCTCCTTGTCCTTGAACAGATTCTACCTGAATTTAGAGATTCTTTCAAGAACAGATTTGATGCATTAGATACTAATAACCAAAGACCAGAAAAGTTGTGGAATGACATCAATAACATCATGTTGGAAGAAAACATTAAGAAGACAAGAAGGAAAAGACCAAAATGGATGTCAGAAGAAAGTCTGAAATGTGCTCTCTAGTGAAGAGCTTCTAAAACAAATTGAAGAAATGAGGTTGCAAAAGGGCTGAACAGAAATTTAGATCCATGCATCACAAGTTTAATCTCTTTAACAAAAGTTTGTGTAGCCACATCCTTGGTGAATATTCTAGGACACATGTTCCTAGTTTCTACCACAATATTTTCCAAATCTTTTAAGTTTTATACAGTTCATTTTTAAATCTATTACTTTTCCTCTCACATTCTACTATAAGCAGCACATAAAACATTTTAGTCCCATTAAGACCTTGAGTAGAAATCTCAGTGAGACATCCAAGTTCCTCACTTAAAATTTCTACCTTTCCCAAAATGTTTGAACATAATTTAAGACAAGTTCTTTGCCACTGCATAGAAAGCATCACCCTTTCTCTACTGTCCAACAATATATTTATCATCTTCATTTACAACTTCATTTACATCGAAAACATATTAAAAATCCAAATTTCTAGTAACAATCCTTTGCTGAGACCATATGTATTCTCCCTCTACCGATGAAGTTAGAGGCGGACGCATGCCCTCACCACACCACTTTTTTTGCAATATTTTTATTTCAATGTCAAGTATGCATGTAAAAATATATATCTTGTAATACAAATTTAAGATTAACAGTTATAAGTGTTAATCAAAAGGATAAGATTCTTTTAATAAAATAGTACAAATAAAATATCAATTGGAACACAAGTGACTGAAATTTTGTAAATCCATGTATAGTTTATTTCTACAAATGTTTAAATGTGTTCTATGTGCCAGTGTTTTGTTAGAATGAGAATAGAAAGAAGCATAATATAGCATCCCTATTCTCTAGTTGTTAAGGAGCTCTGGTAGTGTAGTGGTTAAGAATCAAGCTGCAAACTGCAAGGTCAGCAATTCGAAACTACCAGCTGTTCTGTGGGAGAAAGATGAGACTTTATGCTCCCATAAAGATTTACAGCCTCAGAAACCCTGTACAGGCTCACTATGAGTCGGAACCGACTCCACAGCACATGACCACCACCACCACCATTTTCTAGTTGTTAATACTTTTTTTAAGAGAAAAAAAATACATATAAAACAAATAGTCAATAAATGTTACAGAGTGCTTGCTATATTCTAGGTTCTTTCAATACGCAGTTCTAGTCAAAGAATGTTGTTGTTAAGTGTTCTTGAGTCAGTTTTGACTTATAGCTATCCAGGATAGGATTTTCAAAAAGCATGTATAAGGTTTGAACCACTGACCTTGTAGTTAACAGTTCAGTGCTCATCCTACAGCACCACACCAGGATTCCAGATAAAGGATACATACATGAAAAAAGAATGTAATTTCAAGAAGCATATATTTTAGTTTTGCATAAGGCAAATCTGCTACAAAAAAAATTCTTTAAAATGTTCAAGAGGAAGGATGCACTAAGGTGCACAAGACCAGGCCATGGAGTTTTCAGTTACCTCATATGTGTTTGGAAGGGCGGTGAGGTGCCGTGGAGACAGTTCCGACTCATAGTAACCCTGCATAGGGTTTCCATAAATCTTTACAGGAGCAAAAAGCCTCATATTTCTCCAGTGGAATGGCTGGTGGTTTCTAACTGCTGACCTTGAGATTAGCAGCCCAACTCATCACCACTATGCTACTAGAGCTCTTTCATATGTGTGTGAGTGTTGGACAATGAATGAAGTAGACCACAGCAGAAAAGATGCAGTTGCACGATGGTGTTGGTGAACAATATTGAAGGTACCACGGACTACCAGAAGAACAAATAAATCTGCTTTGGCTGAAGTGCAGCCAGAATGGTCCATAGAAGAAGGATAGTGCAACTTCATCTTCCATGCTTAGAACATATTGTTAAGAGGGATCATTTCCTGGAGAGGGACATCATGCTTGGTAAATTGAAGGGCCAGTGAAAAAGGAGACTTTCATGATATGAATCGAGTCTGTGGCAGCAAAAATGGGCTCAAATATAACAATTGTGAGGATGGAGCAAGATCAGGCAGTGTTGCATTCTATTATGCATGGGGTCATAACCAACTTGACATCACCTAACATTACATTGTAGTAGGGGTGGCAAAATAAACATATTAACACACTAATATCTATGATAAATCAAGGGAAATGCTATACAGAAGATACAATAGTGTAATATAATAAATAGTAGAGATTACTTTCAGTAGAAAGGTACAAGGATGCTCTCTCAGAGGACATAACCTTTGAAAATAAGATCTAGTTATGAAATAGAAGTAGCCAAGCAAATATCAGGGGAAGGTCTTTCCTAATAGAATAAATGAGTTTGGCACTTTTTTTGACTAAAGCAAAGGTTACCAGGGTTGAAGCAGAGTGAAAAAGAGAAAGGGTGGAAATTGCAGAGATCAGAAAGGTAAACAGAAGACCAGAATATACAGATAAAGGTAAGAAATGTGTTTGCATTTTATTCAGGTTGCAATGGTAAGCCAATGAAGGATTTTCAGAAGAAAAATTTCATGATACAATTTATGCATGTTTACATATGTTTCATGTACTATGGTGTGGTACTACTGTAGGATAAGCACTGGACCACAAGGT
>NW_006408746.1:2498944-2500579 GCF_000296735.1 Chrysochloris asiatica | reverse complement strand
AAGGGTCAGTCCCAGGAGAAAGGCATAGTTCTTGGTAAAGTTGTTGTTAAGTACCATGGAGTTGGTTCTGACTCATAGTGACCCTGCACAGGGTTTCCAAGACTTCAGATCTTTATGGGAGCAGAAAGCCTCATCTTTCTCCCACAGAACAACTGGTAGTTTTGAACTGCTGACCTTGAGGTTAACAGCCTGATGGGTCATTAAAAAGAGGAAGACATTCAAAGAGATGGATTGATACAGGAATCTCTTGTAACAATGGGCTGAAACAGAGCAACAATTGTGAGGATAACTCAGTCTGACTAGGCAAAATTTTATAGAGAGAAGATTGCTGTGAGTCAGAACTGACTCAACAACATCAAACAACAACAGTTTGCACATTAGAAAGATCATTTGGACAATTTTGTATCTTCATCTTTGTAGACAGGCAAGGGTTAAAGCAAAGATATTAATTGGAAAGGTGTTTCAGCTATCTAGTGTTGTCATAACAGAAACATCACACAAGTGAATGATTTTAACAAATAGAGGTTCGTTCTTTCACAGTTTAGAAGATTAGAAGTATAAATTCAGAGTGCCAGCTATAGAGAAAAGATCTCTCTGTTTGTCAACTCTGGAAAAAGGCCCTTTTCTCCTTTTAGCATCTTTCTCCTTTTAGGCCTAGTATTCCTTTGAGAACTCCAGGTGTGTTGGACTCAATCTTCCCCTGCTTCCCAGGATTCCAATTTCAAGAGGGAGCTTATAATGAAAAACTGATAGTACTGAAGTAAAAAGTCCAAACTTCACTGAAGTCATTGGCAAAAACAAGGCTCCAAGAATTGAAGGAATACAAATGGAATCTTTCAACAAACTGAGGCAACATTGGAGGAATTCACTCATCCAAGACAAGAAATCTGGCCAACTGATTGGAAGTAATCCTTATCTGTGCTAATTCTCAATAGAGGTGCCACAGCAGAATATGGAAATCATCTAACAATATCATTAATATCACACACAAATTAAATTTTGATGAAGACAATTTAAAAATGGTTGCAATAATAAATAGAGAACTGCCAGAAATTCAAGTCGTATTCAGAAGGACATGGAACTAGGGATGTCATTGCTGATGTCAGATAGATCTTGGATGACGGCAGCGAATACTAGAAATATGTTTACTAGTATTTTATTAACTATTCAAATATTAACTGTGCTTAACAAAGTATGAAAATCTTTGAGAAGAATGGGTATGCCAGAATACTTGATTGTGTTTATGAGGAACCTAGAGGCAGTTGTTAGAGAAAAATAAGAGAGTATCAAATTATTTAAACTCTAGAAAGGTATGCATGAGGGTGGCAGCCTTCCACCATACTTATTCAAACTATGTGCTGAGCAAATAATTTTCTGGATTATATGGAGAAGAACGTGGCATCAGATTGGAGGAAGATTCATTAATAATCTGCAATATGCAGATGACAAAACCTTGATAGATAAAAGAGAAAAAAGACTTAAAATACTTACTGATGAAGATCAAAGGCCACAGTCTTCAGTAAGGATCACAATTCAATATAAATAAAATGAAAATCTTCACCACTGGACCAATAAATAACATCATGATAAGTGGGGAAAAGATTGAAGTTGTCAAAGACTTCATTTTGCTTGGAT
>NW_006408746.1:2496766-2497384 GCF_000296735.1 Chrysochloris asiatica | reverse complement strand
CATGGCTTGGGTCAGATGCACCTTAGTCCTCAAGCTGACACCTAGTAAAAAATATTCAAATTCAAGCTGTATTTTAAAAATTAAAACCCATTTAATGATGGCTTAGATTTGGAAAATATGGAAAAGAAATGAATCTTAGATTTTAGCTCCAACAACTGGGTGGAATATAGTGTCATCTTGAGTTAAGGAAAGTTTGAAAGGAAGGAGATGGCATAAGGAAAGAACAACAGTTCTAGTGTGGCCATGTTGAGTTTGAGTTGTCTATAAGACAATTACGACCAGATGTCAATAAAGCAATTACATTTAAAAGTCTAAGGCTTAGGAGACAAGTAAAGACTGGAAATATAAATTTGATAAACCTCAACATACAGATAATATATAAAGCCATAGGTATGTATGTTCATTTAAAGAAATCATTAGATACTGAAAACCAAGTACAAAGACAGAGTCCTGGGTATTTCTACATTTAGAATATTCCTACACAAATTTTACCTTAAAGTTGTGACTATCATAATTAGTCACAATAACAATTATTCACTATTGAGTCAAATTAATCCTGTCCCCATCTTGTTTCACCAGACCTAGCTAGACAAGATGAAACTATTCAGTGGGGATTCT
>NW_006408746.1:2484932-2485852 GCF_000296735.1 Chrysochloris asiatica | reverse complement strand
GGTACAGACTCAATGGCATCTACCAACAACAACAGCATTTAATCCTGCAATCTGCCCGACGTCCTCACCACCTGGATCTCTGTTTCTATATTTAGGGAGTAAATACATAGGGAGTATACTGGAGGCAGAGGGCAAGAAAGGAGTAGTATTTAACAAATCAATTCTGTGTGTAGTATATTATTTAACAGATCAATTCCATGTGGTGCATTCCTGAAGTATCAATTATGACTATTGAGAGCATGAAGGGAACCATGGCAAAAATGGATCCAGTTAGAATCCCATTAATCCTGATCATTCTGTTCTTCGTCCCCTCCTGTTTTATTTTCTTTCTCATCTTTGCATCTCCCAATTCTAGAGACACTGCCACAAATACCACAAAAAAACAAATGGTCCCCAACAACCTTATTCCCATTGCTCAACTCACTCCCAGTTCAGAATTAAAGCAAATGTCCACAAAGGTCATAGTCAACAGTTCTGCTATATCCAATATATTACCCCTCATGTCCTAAAGGAGGCATTTTTCGCTTATAGATTTTCATTTTAATATATGTGCATTTTTAATTTATGTTAACCTCCACCTTTTTCTTGAATGAAGACAGCCTAGAAATGCCCCTTTTGTGTCTATGATATTACTATGCAATTTTTCTTGATAGGTCTAGTATACTCTTGGGACCAGGGTTGCTGTATCAACGTTGAAGGTCTGACTGTAGTTCTTAGCCTTGCCTGTGTTAGGTAGTTATGCTATGCATTTTTTATTGGTGTACCATGTTTGATTTGTCCCTGGTATATTCAATTTATAGTTTCATGAAAAATGGAGCCATAATACAGCATCAACTTATTAAAATACATTTTAAGCCTTCTTAAAAAGAAAGTTCCACATGAATCTTAGACTTTCTTAAGAATTTTTTTAAATCCTTTTT
>NW_006408746.1:2483695-2484257 GCF_000296735.1 Chrysochloris asiatica | reverse complement strand
GCTATCTACACTGCTCTAGTGTATAACAGCTGGTGTTGGTGCTTTCCCAGGTAGTGGGTTTTATAGGGTGTGATTGTAACTTGGCAATATGACCACAGTTGCTGTCTCTTCTTGGGTAACGTAGGGAGAGAAAGAGCTCCCCACTGAGGTATAAGGGGGATCAAAAAAATCTACCAAAAAGCAGATTAGACACTAAAGTCTATAATTTCCACACACACACACAGTAGCAAAATATGAGTAAATCTTTAACAACCCTTTTCAGCTCCAAGGCTACCTCAGAAATGTCAAGATGTTTTGTATCTTTCCTTTTTTGCCTCTCTCCCTCTCCTCAGGCCTATTCAGGTGTTTCTTCTAGTGGGAAACAGCCCATGGTTGGCTAGAACCATTTTGGAAGACCCTCACATTTTAAGCTTTTCTTGTTGACTCTTGCTCATTCTTTGATTCTGGGCTTAGTGCTCTTTGCTGAGCACTAAGTGCTATGCTGAGCATGCATAGCAGAACCCTCCAGGTGTGGGGGGAGTGTCCACTCACCCAAGCACCCCTTCTAGTCACCAGAATAGAG
>NW_006408746.1:2477274-2482145 GCF_000296735.1 Chrysochloris asiatica | reverse complement strand
GTGCCACTAGTGCTCATCTCTAATTATGTTGTTGTTGTTGTTGTTAGATGCCATTGAGTTGGTACCAACCCAAACTAGAAAATTACCTTTGCACAAAATAATAGTGAATGACAAGAAACATTAAAGAATTAAGTCAAATGAAGAAAAAATAAGGCCAAAGACCTCAAAATTTTGGAGAATTGTTTCAGTGGGAATATTGTAACAAAGAAGAAGAAGAAAAAAGGTAGTAGTAAGCAAAGAGAATCATGATTATAGAGTGTACCGTGATTACTATTCAGATGAGTGAAAGAGAAAAATGAGAATTGGAAAGGTCAAGAAAATGAGAGGCCCAGTGCTGGATGAATCATTTAGGAGGATATAGAAGTTGTCAATAGTGATGATAGGCATAGTCATGGAAATGATGATGGTGTGTGATGAAAGATGAAATATTTGACTGAGCAGCATATGATGAAGGGACTGGAAAGAACTAGTCTATATTGTCTGAAGCCATGTTCAGGATTGGAAGGCTTGAACCAAGGAAGTAGAGGTAGCCATTGTAAAGGATAGAAGTTGGTCTTGTTGTCATTGTTGTTAAGTATCATAAAGTCTGTTCCAACTGTATGGCATTTCTGAGGAGCAGCTGGTGAGCTCGAATCACCAACTTTGCTGTTCAAACTGACTTTTCATTTCAAAGCATTAACCCGCAGCACCACATTGAATGAAGGGAATAAGAATTAATTAAAGTCCAGGATAACAAGAAAATTTCTACTTGGAAAAATTAGGATGGTGGCAATAGTGTTAGTCATAATTGATAATTTTGGACACAAACCAGAGATGTTAAGATTCCTATGTCATGTGTTTTTATCCCTTATCCCCTTCCCAAGTACACAGACAAGTTGAAATGGGGAGAAATCACAATTTCAATTTAGAAATATACCTTGTTGTTGTTGTTGTTGTCAGGTGCCATCGAGTCGGAACCGACTCATAGCAACCCCATGCACGGCAGAATGAAACAATGTTCTATCCTGGGCCAACCTCACTACCGCTGCCACACTTGAGTCCATCAATGATGCCACCTGGCTGATCCATCTCGTTGGGGGTCTTCCTCTTTTTCTCTGACCCCCCACCCTACCCAGCATGACATCCTTCTCCAATGACTGTTTCCTCCGGACAATATGTCCAAAGTAGGAGAGACGAAGCTTAGCCATCCTGGCCTCCAAGGAGCACTCTGGCTGCACTTCTTCCAAAATAGATCTATTGGTTCTTTTGGCATTCCATGGCACTTTCAGTATTCCCCTCCAACACCACAACTCAAAGGCATCAATTCTTCTACGATCCTCCTTATTCACTGTCCAGCTTTCGCATCCATATGAGGCTATTGAAAACACAATGGCCTGGGTCAGGCGCACCCTAGTCCTCAAGCTGACATCTCTGCTCTTCAATACTTTAAAAAGTTCCTGTGCAGCAGATTTGCCCAGTGCAATACGTCGTCTGATCTCTTGACTGCTACTTCCGCGAGTGTTGATAGTTGATCCAAGAAGAATGAAGTCCTTGACAAAGAAATATACCTAGATCACTGGAATGTGATCAGAGCTAGAGATGGATATTTGGAACTTTTCATAAACCAAACCATTTCCTCCTACAATTTAGGGGAATAAAACCCTGAAGTAGAAAATTAGGTATACTAGACTTTTAATAGGTGTTTAGAAAAATACACATAGGTATGACCTCTTGTTCTAAGATACTAAATGGTAGTTCAAGAGAATATGCTTCTCAGGAAGAAAGGAAGGAGTGAGTGAGGGAAGGAAGGAAGGAGAATGGAGGTAGGGAAGAGCAGGGAGAAAGTGTCAAGAAGAAAAGTAAGGAGAGAATGGGAGGAAGGGAAGCAGGCTGCTAGAGAGGGAGATTCGGACAAAACAATAAAAAATAATCCAAGGACGATGGAAAAAATAAAAGAATATTTCATTTGCAAAGCAAAGAAAAAGAGGATTAGACCAAAATTTAAAGCAGATGGCATAATGTCAATAGATGGTAGAGAGAACACAGAAATTCTATTTTTCTTTTATCTTCTCTAGCAGAGAATCCTGAAAACTGAAAGTGGAAAAACAAAAATTAAAATGAGATTATTGAAGGATTGAAGTCCTAGATG
The DNA here is from genome assembly GCF_000296735.1 of Chrysochloris asiatica. Taxonomy (NCBI): domain Eukaryota; kingdom Metazoa; phylum Chordata; class Mammalia; order Afrosoricida; family Chrysochloridae; genus Chrysochloris; species Chrysochloris asiatica. The sequence continues at coordinate 2,480,017 of NW_006408746.1, read as the reverse complement.
TATGGGACTTATTGTGTATGGGCCATTGTGAACTAAATAAAATATACTGTAAGTAATTTTTGCTGTTAAATGCTTTAGGAGTCCGTTCTGACTCATAGGGACCATGTGTAGTGTTTCTGAGAAGTAGCTGGTGAGTTTGCTGACCTTGCAGTTCAAACCAACTTTCAGGTTGAGTGTTTATCCTATAGCACAACATTCATAAGAATATCAGATATTTGAATAAAGTCTTTAAATGTATGTTTGTAGATAACTGGTATCTTATATATTAATAAGAGTCCAAAGCATTAAGAATATTATGAATAGATCAGCAAGAACAAGCTTTAATTATACTTGCAGACCAAATCCTGGTAATGAAGATATGGTTTTGACATTCTCATCATCATTGGAAAGGAGGATGAATAGAATGAATAGGTAAGTAAAGGCATGAGTTCTACATAAAAAGGGGGTGTTTTGAGCTTGAAAATGCCTTTGGCATGTAATCTGCCTGTGGTTTCTCTCTGGGTGTGCTCACAACTAATATAGTTTTTCTATAACCATGTTTTTCTGTCTGTTGCCTGTTCTACTGTCAACACTTGCGTTCTTGGAAGCTATTATAATTAAATTTATGTTGTTACTACTGTGACAATCTTGTTGTTTTCTTTAACTTTACCAGTCACAACTGTAATGGGAAAAAAGTATAAAAAAGTAATTGTTTTAAGGAGGCAGGTGTCGGATCATATGCATGACACTAAGACATCAAATATTATCTTAAGGAATTGCTCATTAAGGGAAATTTTATTTCTTTGACCACAGTGTGTCTGCTAATGAAGTTAATGCTGCTGTAACATCAAACCCATCCAGAGGGGTAACATAGATCTTCTTGGAACAACACTGAAATTTAAAACTTCATACAAACATGAATGTTTTTTGTCTTAATTTTAAAAGCACATAAATCAGGTCTATTTGTCCAATGATGAGGATTCTTGTTTTCTGTACATTGAGGTGGAATCCATACTGAAAGCTGTGGTCCTTGATTTTCATCAGAAAATATTTTAAGTCTGTTCACTTTCAGCAAGCAATGTTACATACCATATATATATTGCAGGTTATTTAACATGTATTCCTCCAATTCTTCTTGCCACATTCTTCTTCATACAATCCAGATTTTCTAATTATTTGTAGCATACAGATTGAATAAGTATGGTGAATGAATATAACCCTGGCACACACCTTTCCTAATTTTAAACCATTCAATGCACCTTATTCTGTTCGAACAATAGTCTCTTTTCACCTCACATACAGGTTCCTCATGAGCACAATTAAGTGTTCCAGAATACTAATTCTCTGCAATGTTGCCCAAACCTTGTCATAATCCACAAGGTTGAAAGTATTTACATAGTCAATAAAGCACAGATAAACGTCTTCTGGAATTCTCTCTTTTCAGCCAGGATTCATTTTACATCAGCATTGATTTCCCTCATTTCAGGTTCTCATCTGAATCTGGCTTGAACCTCTGGCAATTCTCTTTCAATGTACTTCTGCAGTCATTTTGGTATTATCTTTGGCAAAATTTTACTTTTATGAAATGTTATTGATGATGTTTTTTATGATTTCCTCATTCTCTTGGGTCGCCTTTCTTTTGAATGGGCACAAACATGGATTGCTTCCAATAAGTTAGCCAGGTAGCTATCATTAAAATTTCTTGGCATAGGTGAGTGAGTGCCTCCAGTACTGCAATAATATATTTCAAATTGTATTCCATCAATTCACAGATCCTCACTCTTTGCCAATGCTTTCAGTGCACATTGGACTTCATTCTTCAGTACCATTGGTTCTAGATCATATGCTATCTCTTGAAATGGTAGAATATCATCCACTTCTTTTTGGTACAGTGATCTATGTAGTCCTTCCATCTTCTTTTTATACTTTTTGCACCATTCAATATTTTGTCCGTTGTTTTTTGTCATTGTTGTTAAATGTCATCGAGTCAGTTCTGACCCATAGAAACTCTGCATAGTGTTCTTGGTAAGCTTGAACCACTGACTTTGCAGATCAAACCAAATTTGCAGTCAAGCAAATCAACCCATAACATCACACCAGTACTCCATTTTGTCCATAGGATCCTTCAATATTTCAAGTCAAGATATAATTTTTTCTTCAGTTCTTTCATTTTGAAAAATACTAAGCATGTTCTACCCTTTTAGTTTTCCAACTCCAAGTCTTTGCACATTTCATGATAATACTTGACTTTGTCTTCTCAAGCTTCCCTTTGAAATTTTCTGTTCAGCTCTTATACTTCCTCACTTCTTGCATTTGCTTTAGCATCGCTATGCTGGAGACAAAGTTTCAGAGTCTCTTCAGACATCCATTTTAGTCTTTTTCATCTTTCTTGTCTTCTTAATGACCTTTTGCTTTCTTCCTCTATGATGCTCTTGATGTCATCCCACAACTCATCTGGTCTTCAATCATTAATGTCTATTAGATTGAATCTGTTCTTGAGATGATCTCTAAATTCAGGTGGAACATGTTCAAAGTCAAATTATGTCTCTCATGCACTTGTTTTAATTTTCTTCATCTTCAATCCGTACTTGCATATGAGCAATTGAGTCTGTTCTGATTTGGCCCCTGGCCTTGTTTTGGCTGATGATATGTAGTTTTTCCACCATCTCTTCCCACAAATGCAGTCAATTTGATTTCTATATATGCCATCTGATGAGTTCCATGTGTTTAGTCATCAATGCTGCTTTAAAAAAAAAAAAAAAAA
>NW_006408746.1:2475414-2476692 GCF_000296735.1 Chrysochloris asiatica | reverse complement strand
ATTATTAATGTTTGTTGTTGTTTTGTTGTGTTTTTTCTCCTCGTTTTCAGATCAGTTATCCTCCTAAGATATTGAAAGTACTTGGAGATACTGTCAGAATTGTGTTTAGATAATCAAAGAATAATCAAGTACACAATGTCAGAGTAAAGATACTGAAACTATTCTTGCTTAGATCACCAATGAACTACTAAATGTTATAACAAAAAGTTTACTTTCAGTTCTTAACCAAGTGATCACTGTTTTCTTCAAATTCTTTGCTTTATTGGCTTACTAGGAGCTAACACTCTCACGCTCCCTCATTTCTGCCTCCTTATCCTATATCATCTATACAAGGGTTTCCTCTTCTGTTGCCTTTATTAAATATTGAAGTCTCCTACGTTTCTATCTTTCGTTATTTTTTTCATTTGGTACATATTTGCGGTGTGGTAGTGCAGGATCATCAGTGGACTGAGAACCACAAGGTCAGCAGTTCAAACACACCAGCTGTACTTAGGAAACCCTATACAGGGATGCTGTGAGTCAGAGCCAACTCAACAGCACGTAACAACAAGCATCAGTCTTACCAACCCTCATATGTCAGTTTGTCCCACTGTGATGATTTGCATGCTTCTGTGATTCTAGAAGCTATGTCACCGGTATTTTAAATACCAGCAGGGTCACCCATGATGAACAGGTTTCAGCAGAGCTTCTAGACTAATATAGATAAGGAAGAAAGAGAGGCAGATTTCTTCTAAATATTTATTACTGAAAACCATGTGAATAGAAGTGTAATACTGTAAAATATAGTGCCTGAAAATGAAAACATTTTAAATAGTGGCAAAGTATTACTAGATATAATGCCAGATGAGCCTTTCAAATTAGAAGACACTCAAAATATGACTGGGGAAAAGCTGACATCCCAAAGTAGAGTTGACACATATGGAGTAAAGCTGTCAGGACCTTCATTTGCTGATGGGGTACAACACAAAATGAGGAGAAACAGCTGTAAGCATCCAGAAATAATTCGAACACGGAATGCACATAATATGGATGTAGTAAAATTGGATATTGTCAAAATAGAGACATAATGCATGAAGATATTGTTGGCATCAGTGAGCTGAATTGTACAAGGATTGGTATTTTGATTCTGATAATCATATGGTTTGGGTTTTATGAAGAAAAACGTGGTGTCAGGATTGGAGGAAGACTCATTAACAACCTGCCATATGCAAATGATACAACCTTGCTTGCTGAAAGTGAAGAGGACTTGAAACATTTACTTATGAAGATCAAAGAGCA
>NW_006408746.1:2471453-2474189 GCF_000296735.1 Chrysochloris asiatica | reverse complement strand
CGGTTCCGACCCATAGCGACCCTGTACAGGGTTTCCGAGGGTGTAAATCTTTACGGGAGTAGAAAGCCTCATCTTTCTCCCGCGGAACGGCTGGTAGTTTCGAACTGCTGACCTTGCGGCTCGCAGCCCGATTCGTAACCACTACGCTACCAGAGCTCACTACATCTGTAGAAATAGATGATAAAAAAGCTCAATATCATCAGACAAAACAAGACCAGGGATGACTGAAACAGACCATCAGTTGCTCATATGCCAACTGAGGTTGAAGGCTATGAAAATAAGAGCAAGTCCATCAGAACAAAATATGATGTTGACTATATCCCATCTGAATTTAGAGAGCATCTCAAAAACAGATTTGATTCATTATACACTAATGACTGGAGACCAGAAAAGCTGTGGGATGACATCAAAAACATCATACAGGAAAGAAAACAAAGGGTCATTAGAAAGGCATGAAAGAAAGAAAAGATCAAATTGAATGTCAGAAGAAACTCTGAAACTTGCTCTGCAGTGCAGAGATACAAAGTAAATGGAAGAAATGAGGAAGTAAAAGAGATAAACAGAAAATATCAAAAGGCAGCTTGAGAAGATATCAAGTATTATCATGAAATGTGTAAAGACATGGAGTTAGAAAACCAAAAGGGAAGAACACTTTTTGCATTTTTCAAATTGCAACAGCTGAAGAGAGAATTCAAGTCTTGCAGTATGGATTCATAAAAAAGTATCAAAAGAAGATAGGTGGAAGGAATACACAGAGTCACTGTTCCAACAGGAAATGATCAAAGTGCGACCATTTCAAGAAGTAGCATATCACCAAGAACCAATGACACTGAAGGAAGAAGTCCAAGCTGAACTGAAGTTATTGGCAAAAAGCAAGGCTCCAGGAGTTGGCGAGATATAAATTTAAATCTTTCAAGAAATTGATGCAGTACTGGAGACACTCATTCATCTATGTCAAGAAATTTGGAAGACAGCTACCTGGCCAATTGATTGAAAGAGATAATATTTGTGCCATTTCCAAGGAGAAGTGACCCTGCAGATTACAGAAATCATCAAACAGCATAATTAATATCGCATTCAATAAAAATTTTATTGAAAATAATTCAAAGATGGAAGCAAAAATACATTGACAGGGTACTTACAGAAACTCAAGCCAGATTCAGAAGAGGATGTGGAACTAGGGATATCAATGCTGATATCAGCTGGATCTTGGCTGAAAGCAGATAATACAAGAAAGATGTTTATCTGTGCTCTATTAACTATGTAAAGGTTTTGACTGTGTGGAACATGACAAGCTATGGATAGCATTGTGAAGAATATCTATTCCAGAATACTTAATTGTGCTCCTGAGGAATCTGAGATAAACCAAGACATAGTTGTTCAAATGAACAAGGTAATATTGAATGTTTTATAATCAGGAAAGATGTGTACCACTTATGTATTATTTCGCCATACTTTTTCAATCTGCATGCTGAGCAAATATGAGTTCTATGGCCTTTGCAATGAATTATCTAACCCAGATATGAAGCAGAGAAAGCTGTGGGAGAGATGGTTGATGTCAGAATAGGGTAATGAAGGTTTCAGGGTAATTCTTATGCATCAGTTCTTATAGATCATAAGACTCACCTGTGGCTCTTGTTAAAATACAGATTCTCTAATTCAGTTTATCTAGAGTCCAAAAAAAATTCCTTATGTGGTACTGTAGGATAAGCACTGAACTGCTAACTTCAAGGTCAAAGGTTCAAACATACCAGCACCTCCTCAGAAACCCTATATAGGGCCACTGTGAGTCAGAACCAATTCAATGGGACTTAACAACATCAGGGGTAGAAAAGAAAATTCTCAGCAGAGGACAGAATCACAGTATACTAGTTAAAAATCTCTGCTTACAATACACCCAGATTTATCCCCACATACTCACATGAAAACTAAGAATAACCAGATGCATACAAACTAATTTCAAATGATGATCCACATGTATTTATATATACTGCCAATGAAAAAAATTGAAATTAAGAGAACAAATTCATTCATAAAATATTAAAAATAATAAAACAGTAGCAAATTTTACTAAAAGAAACATAAGATCTGTGTACAGAAAATGGCAATATTGCTACAAGAAGTTAAGATGATCTTTAAAAATGGATCTAACTTCCATATCTATAGGTTGAAATGCTTAGTCTTATATTAATTCTCCTCAAGTTGATGTATGGATTCAGTGAAATAACTATCAAATAACTATGATGGGAATTTGATAGTTATCTTAACAAATGGTACTAAGACAATTGGATATCCATATGCAAAACAATTAAGAAAACCTGAAGTTAGAAAACCAAATGGGAAAAACGCACTTGACATTTCTCAAGCTAAAAGAATTGAAGAATAAAAGTCAAGCCTCAACTTGCAATATTGGGTCACTATGAGTCAGGACCGACTCAATGGCACTTAACAATAACAATAAAAATGGGCAAAATATTGAATAATGCAGAAAACATCAAAAGAAGATGAAAGGAATACATAGAAGGTCTGTAACAAGAAGAAATGGTCGATGTTCAAACGTTTAAAGAAGTAGTATATAATCAAGAGTCAATGGAACTAAAAAGAAATCCTAGGTGCATTGAAAGCATTAGAAACTAACAAGATTCTGGTAATTGATAGAATACAAATTGAAATCTTTCAACAAACTTATGTAGCATTGGAGGTAGTCGCTCATCTCTGCCAAGAAATTTGGAAGAC
>NW_006408746.1:2457698-2470263 GCF_000296735.1 Chrysochloris asiatica | reverse complement strand
AGTGAATAAGGAATACTGAAGAAGAATTGATGCATTTGAATTATGATGTTGCAAAATAATAATAAAACTGTCATAGAGTGCTAGAGTAATAAACAAATCTGTGTTGGAAGAAGTACAGCCAGGATGCTCCTTAGAAGCCAGTTAGCAAGACTTTGTCTGGTAGGACATATTATCAGGAGGAACCAGTCCCTGGTGTAGGACATTATGCTTGGTAAAGTAGAGGGTAATGAAAAAGAAGAAGACCCCCAATGGGATGGATTGGCACCGTGAATTATTGTTGCATCCACTGTGCCAATCTATAACCTTGAGGACCTTCCTCTTTTTTCTAATCCTCTACCAAACATGATGTCCTTTTCCAGGGACCAGTCCCTCCTAATAAAATGTCCAAAGTACATAAGATGAAACCTCACTTTTCCTGCTTCTAAGGAGCATTCTGGCTATACTTCATCCAACAGATTTGTTGTTTATGCTTGCAATCCATGGTATATTCAATATTCTTCACCAACACCAAAATTCAAATGAATGAATTCTTCTTCAATCTCCCTTAATTATTGCTCAGCTTTCATATGTATATGAAGCTATTGAAAATAGCATGGATCAGGTGCAGCACAGTCCTCAGGGTGACAACTTTGTTTTTTAACACTTTAAAGCTCTCTTTCGCAATTGTTAATGTCCTTGAGTCCATTCTTACCCATAGTGAACCTCTATAGGGTTTCTAGGGAATAGCTGGTGAGCCCAAACCACTGACCTCACAGTTCAAACCAACTATGAAGTCCAGCACATTAACCTACAGCACCAGACCGGGACTTTTCTTTCACAGTAGATGTACCTAATGCAATATGTTGTTTGATGTGACTGTTGTGTCCATGGGTGCTGACTGTGGATCCCAGTAATATCAAATAGTTGACAACTTCAATCTTTTTTCCGTTTATCGTGATGTTGCTTATTGGTCCAGTTGTGAGACTTTTTTGTTTCCTTTATGTTGAGATGTAACCCATACTAAAGACCATGTTGTTGTAAGTAATGTCAAGTCAGTTCTGACTCATAGTGACCCTGTGTAGAATTTCTGAAGCTTTAAATCTTTGCATTAACAGAAAGCTTTATATTTCTCTCCCATGGAGCAGCTAATGAGCTCTAACAGCTGATATTTGGTATACAGTCCAGTGCTTATCATATGAAGATACCACATTTTCCCATCTGAATATACACTTTTATAAAGAACTCTTAAAACTCAATAATTAGAAGAGAAAATAACCTTTTTAAAAATTAGCACAGTATTTCTCCAAAGATGGTATACTAATGGCTACTCCTTATACCTAAGAAGGTATATATGTGACAAATACATGAAAAGATGTTCAGCATCGTAAATTGTTTGAAAAATGTAAACTAAAACCATAAGGCTATAATAAAAAAGATAATAATTATAGTCCTATAAGATAAGATGATAATCCTAAATGTTGGCAAAGATATGGAAAAACTTTGACATTCATACTTTGCTGGTAGAATGTAAAATGGCAAAACTTGGCAGTTTTTAAAAAGTTAATCATATACTTAACACACAGGCAGTAAGGTAAATTCTGCTGATTCCTTTTTTGAGTCCATCTGTCTCCATACTAAACTGCTTTCTGCATAGAACAATGTTGACCAGCCAACTTTTAATTTTATATACAGTTAAGTGACAATGTCATCATTAAATTATAGGCAATGGTGATAACCCATAGACATTAAAAAGGAAAACCAGCTAAATAATTGATATATAAATATGAGGGGTTTCAAAAAGTACATGGAAAGATAGAATTAAACTATAATGATTTTTTTCCACAAAATCTTTCAAGCAACCACATTTTTGTTTCTGAATATCAAGGGAGACTGACTTAATGCCACTTAACTAAATTCTTGAGCACCAAGAATAAAAAGTTACTGTTTCAAGTGTTGCAAGAGCCTCTCAAGGATAAAACAGCATGCTGAGAGAAAGATAAGTTCCAGTAGAAGATTTCACAACCACAATTAGCCTACTAACATGTTCAAAGTGGTCAAGAATTATTAGTTACCGTAGTGCTGAAAGGGTTAAGCACTCTGTTGTTGACAGAAAAGTTAGCCTTGGGAACTCATCCAGGAGTTCCATGAGAGAAAACACCTGGCCACTTAATCCTTGTAAAGAACACATTTTAGGAAACTTTATGGGAGCAGGTTCCACTCTGTATTATAGGGTCGATATGAGTTGGAATTGACACATAGCACAAAATGTACATTCTTAGAATAGAACAACTGATCTTTTTTAATGAGGTTAAAAGTTACAAAATAAAGTTTTAGGAAGTTAACAGAAGAAATCATATAAATAGAAAAAAAAAAAAAAAGAATTATACAAGCAGCTCCAAACTGAAGGAAATATTTTCAAATGTTTGCTAAATTAATATAGATAAAATTCAAGCTCACTCAGATAAAAATAAGAGTCTTCTAAGCTCACAGAATACTTATAATTAGAAGTTACACCATGAAATATTGAGTCATTTCAAGTTCATGTTGGAAGAAATGTTTTTCGATTGAGTTTCTGGAACATAAACCATTCTGCTTTCTGGTGGGAAACATAAATGACTATATAAGATGAATATAAAATTCATGAACATCTGGAAGCCTGCTAATTGCAGACAGAATGTCACATAAAACAAGAAATCAAAGAACTTCTTTCTGGCTCATATTTCTTTAGGAGGGAGAACTCACTTTCCTTGGCACAAGTACACTGGCATAGTTGACAAAATGTTGAGATGGCACATTTCACCATATGTGCTTCCTTGGATCTAATCAAGTCCAATGAACACTGAAGTCATAAACTCTACATTTGGTTAGGGCAGTATATAATAAAATCTTAAATCACTGGTAATGAAAGAGGTAGAACAGGAGTTTAAAACAGCAAACAGACAGGAAACCAAACTGCCTTAACCAATTGGATTAAAGTAAAGTGCTACTAAAGAAGTTCACATTTAAGTACATTATGGGGCTGGTCTCCAGCATGCTGAGAGAAAGATAAGTTCCATTTGAAGAGTTCACAGCCACACTTAGCCTACTAACACATTCAAATTGGTCAAGAAAGAGAGGTTTTACTTCTGAATTTAATCCAGCATTTAAAAATTAGAAAAGTTTCTATAAAAGCCTTTATTTCTGCCTTCTCTAAAATTGAGAATATCTGACTTCATAGCTATTGTCTGTTATTTCTACATAACAACTTCCACTTTTGAGGGGCCAGGAACTCTTTAATTTGTGTAATTTTCCAACACTCCACTCATCATAACTGCTTACACAATGAGCACAGATATTCAGCCCTTTGTTACTTTTTCATTTTCATCTACCTGACCATTTTCAGGGTTTTAGATCATAGCCATTGCATCAGAAAAGAGTGGGCCTAAGTAATAAGTCACTATTGATACTATGCTTTTGTCTCGCAAACCTTCCTTGTTTGTCTCTTAATGCCTGAAGCCCAGTAAAGAGTTTGTCTCATATCAGCTGGAATTTCTCTGTAGCCACTCAGTATGAGGAATGACAATCACTCATACTCTCATGTCTAAAGTCTCCCGGAATTGAAACAGAGTAGGGAGCCAGAGCTAAATATAAATTCTTTAAAACATTTAACAGAAGTGCATTATTTGGATTCATGGCCAAAGGTCCTCCAAATAGAGGCAACCTGGTTTGAATTTGTTGTTTTGGGATGCTGATGAGTTGATGATTCACACTCACAATAACCCCATGTAACAAAGCAGCACTTCTCCATAGGATTTTATTGACTGTAATCTTCATGAAACCAGATCATCAGGTCTGACTCACCTGGACCCCCTGGATAAGTTCAAACTACCAACTATTTGGTTTACAGATAAGAACCTAAATGTTGTGTGATCAGGGATTTCTGATTAGTACTTAAACCCTCCAAAACTATAGAAGCTATCTGCTGCAGTAACAGTGCCCGCCCCGGTAAACTTCCTTCTTAGTTTTTAGGTGACATGGAGTCAGTTCTGACTTACAATAACATTATATACAACAGAATGAAATACTGTCCATTGTACTAGCCTCAAAATTGTTATGTTTGAGTACATTGCTGCTGTCACTGTGGTTTAAATTTCAGCCAAGCATTAGATAAGTATGTGTTGTTGTTGTTGTTGTTGTTAGTTAGCTAGTTAGTCACTGAAAATCTTATAAATAGTTGTCTTAAAATACTTGGCTAAACAATCAAGCAAATGACCAATAAAGAATTTGCCTGATTGGTCAAGGAAATGTATCAGTTCAGGACAGACCATTTCTTTGTTCATGAGGCTACTCTCCAAATACCAATCATTGTGACCAATTTTGTTTTTCTCCATAATGGTTATAAATTGTGGAAAAAGAGTACATTAAGTAAATTTACTCCAACGTTCTATTGTATCCTAGGTTATAACTTTATTCCTTATTTTGGTTAGCAATCTAATTGGGATCCAATCACACTGTCCATCATGGCTTACTAGAGATTACATTATGATATCAAACAAAAATCTAACTTTTGTCCAAGTATGTAGTGTCAATAAATAACACAATAACAACCTAAATTTGAATATAAGTACAATTTAATTACAAACTTTACAAAAATGAATTAAATCTGTATTGTTAAATCACCCTGACTTCCAATTAAAATCCAAAGAAAATAAACTGAAAGCATATTTTCTCCCATATTTTTATATGTAGTCTAGTACAGGCCAGAATATTATTGGTTTGCCGCCCAGATTGTCTCCCACCAGAATGGATATCATTCCTTTAAGGCATCAGAAATTAAGTTATGAGCCCCACTACTAAGAAAGTACAAGTTAACAGGGCACATAAAATTATCAGCGTCCTATTTTAAAAACAAGTTAGCTAATCTAAGGTCAAAAGTGACTATCTTGAACAGCAACAAAAATATTTGTCAGTGTGAGAATGCCAACATTCAGAAAGCAATTAAAATCTTGTGTAGAATTATAATGATATCAGAAACATTACTCTGGCAGTTAATGTATCTAATACTATTTCAGAATGTTAATTTTAAAGCATTAATTTAAAAAGCATCTCTGGATCATTTAACCATCAAAGTTAATCATGAGCAACCTGATTAACATCCCTTCTAAAATATCTCAATATCCCTCCTAAACTAGAAACAAAGCTATTTCTACTTGATTAGATATATTTCTCCTTCTATAGTCATAGACACTCTTTTGTTTTTGGAGTGATATGACTCTTTAACTTACTTATTAAAGACTAGGCAACAAATACAAAAGTTTTGTCCTAGTTACCTTATGGAATAATGAGAAACTGAATGTGCTGTAGAATAAGCACTGAATATAAAGTATGATTTGAATTGCAAGGTCAGCAGTTAAAACTCACCAGATGCTCCTCAGAAATCCTATATAGGATCAATAAGAGTAGGAACCAACTCAAACACACAGCAACAATATAAATATGTATTAAACATGTAATCAAAATATTTATATATATTTTCCATTAAAACATCCTTTAATGTTTTAGAGTGGAATGTTGCTGTTGTTCTTTTTAGGTTCCTTTCTTGTTGGTTCATACTCATAACAACCCCACATATAGCAGCATGAAATACCACTCAGTCTGGCACCATCCTCAAAATCGCTGCTACAATTGAGCTAATTGCTGCTGCCATTGTGCCAATCAATCTTGTTGATGGTCACCTTCTTTTTCCTAGCCTTACATTTTACCAAGCATGATGTCCTTCTCCAGGGACTGGTTCCTCCTGATAATATGTACAAAGTATGACAGATGAAGTCTAGCAGTCCTAGTTTCTAAGTAGCATTCTGGTTGTACTTCTTTCAACACAGATTTGTTTCTTCTTCAGGCAGTCCATGGTACATTTTTCTTCTCCAACACCATAACTCATATGCATCCATTCTTCTACGCTCCTCCTTGTTCACTGTCAAACATTCACATACATAAGAAGCTATTGAAAATACCATGACTTGGGTCAAGCACACTTTAGTACTGAAACCAACATCTTTGTGTTTGAACCCTTCAAAGAGAGCTTGTATTGCAGATTTGCCTAATGCAATATGTGCTTTGATTTCTTGACTGCTACTTCCATGATTGTTGATAGTGCATCCAAAAAAAATGAAGTATTTGACAAGTTAAATTTTTCCCCCATTTATAATGATATTATTTATTGCTCCAGCAATCAGGATTTTTGTTTTTGTTACACTGAGGTACAACCCAGCCTGTGGTATTTGATCTTCATCAGTAAGTATTTCAGCAAAGCAAAGTTGTATCACCTGTATGTCACAAGTTGTTAATGAGTCTTCCTCCAAACCCAACAACAGTTATTCTTCATATAATCAGTTTCTCAAGTTACTTACAGATTGAATAAGTATTGTGAAAGAATACAACCTTGGGACACACCTTTCCTGATTTTAAACCATTCAGTTTTCCCTTGTTCTGTTCAAACAACTCCCTCTTGGTCTGTACAGCTTCCTCATCAGCACAATTATGTGTTCCAGAATACTCATTCCCTGCAATGCTATCCTTAGCTTGTTATGATCCACACAATCACAAGACTTTGCATAGTCAATAAAGCACAGGTAAACATCTTTCTGGCGTTCTCTGTTTTCAACCAAGATCCATCTGACATCAGCAATGATATCCCTCATCGCATGTTCTGATCTGAAACCACCTTGAACCTCTGACAGTTCTCTGTCAATGTACTTTGTAGCCTTTTATTTATTTATTTTTTTAATTACCATTAGCAAAATGTATTTATGATATTGTCTGGTGATTTCCACATTCAGTTGGGTCACCTCTCTTTGAAATGGGCAAAAATATGAATCTTTTCCAATTAGTTGGCCAGGTAACTGTCTTCCAAATTTCTTGGAATAGATGAATGAGTGCCTCCAGTGCTTCTTTTGTTTGCAGATTTAGTTTGTATTCCATCAATTCCCAGAATCCTGTTCTTTGCCAATGAACCTTGGACTTATTTTTTCAGTATCATTGGCTCTTAATCATATGCTACTTCTTGAAATGGTACAGTGATTCTGTGTATTCCTTCCATCTTTTTTTGATGTTTCCTACATCATTCAATATTTTGCCCATAGGACCCTTCAATAATTCATCAAGATTGAATTTTTTCTTCAGTCTGTAAGCTTGAAAAATACTGAGCATGTTATTTCCTTTTGGTTTTCTAACTCCAGGTCTTTGCACATTTCTTCATAATATTTGATTTTGTCAACTCGAGCTGGTCTTTGAAATTTTCTATTCAGCTTTTTTACACCCTCATTTCTTCCATTTGCTTTAGCATCTCTATGCTGGATACCAAGTTTCAGAGGCTCTTCTGCCATCCATTTTGTTCGTTTCCTTCTTTCTTGTCTTCTTAATGACCTTTCATTTCTTCCTGTATGATGTTCTTGATGTCATCACACAACTCTCATCTTTAGTCTTCAGTGTCTAATGAACCAATTCTGTTCTTCAAATGATCTCTAAATTCAGGTGAGCTATATCCAAAGTCATATTTTGGCTCTCTTGGACTTGTTTTAATTTTCTTCAGCTTCAGTCTGAACTTGCATAGGAGCAATTGATAGTCTGTTCCACAGTTGCCTCTTTCCTTATTTTGGCTGATACCAAATGTATTTCTGTATGTCCTGTATATTTCTGTATTTCTGTATATTCAATTTAGTGAAGTCCATGTGTACAGTTGTCTTTTATGTCCTATCTGTTATTAAGGTCATATTTTCCAACTAGTAATCCTTCCTCTTTGTTTCCAATCTTTGCATTCCAATTTCTGGTAAATATCAATACATCTTGATTGCATGTTAGATCAATTTCAGACTGAAGAATTTGTTTGGATTCTTCAATTTCTTCATCACTGGTTTTAGTGGTTGGTGTGTAAATCTGAATAACAGTAGTTTTAGGTGATCTTCCTTTTATGTGTTGGGTATTATCCTATCGCAACCAGCATTGTACTTCAAGATAGTTTTTTAAATGTTCTTTTTCATGATGAATACAACACCAATCATCTTCAAGTTGTCATTCCCAGCATAGTAAGCCATATGATTTTCAGATTCAAATGGCCAATAGCTATCTGTTTCAGCTCACTAATGCCTAGGAGTTCTGGTATGGTGCTGTGGGATAAGCACTTGACTGCAAGGTCAGTTTGAATAGCAAGGTCAACAGTTCAAACTCACCAGCCATCCCTTGCAAATCCTATATGAGTTTGCTATGAGTCAGAACTGACTAGAAGGCACTTAACAGCAACAATAATGCCTAGGATATAGATATTTACATATACCATTTTGTTTTTGACAATTCCAATTTTCCTAGATTTGTACTTTATACATTATGTGTTCTGATTATTAATGGATGTTTACAGCTTTTTCTCTTCATTTTGAGATGTGTCTAAACAGCAAATGACAGTCCTGAAAACTTTGCTCCATTAGAGTCCTCAAGATCAACTCTACTCCAAGGAATGTGCTCTTTCCCTGTCATATTTTGAGTGTCTTCCAACCTGAAGGACTCATTTTCTGATACTATGTCAGACAGTACTCTGGTTGTATTCAAAATGTCTCAGTATACAGTATTCTGGCGCTATGTGACAGTGTTCCAATGCTATCTATTCAAAAGGTTTTCATTGGCTAAACATTCATAAGTACATCATGTGGTGTGTCACTGTAAGATACAGCACTGGACCACAAGAATGGTTTGAACCACAAAGTTAGCTCTTCAGATCCTTCAGCCATTCTTTGGAAACCTTTATAGGGTTGACATGAGTCTGAACTGACTCAATGGGACATAACAACAATATCTGACAATGTTTCCAATGCTATTTTAAAAGATTTTCATTGTCTGAACATTCAGAAGTAGCTCACCTCTCTTTGTCCTAGTCTGTCTTAATCTGGAAGCTCAGATGAAACATGTCCACCATGGATAGCCTTGCTGGTATTCAAAATACAGGTGGCATAGTTTCCAGCATCACATCAATATGCAAACCCCCCAAATACGACAAACTGTCAGACAAGTGGTGCTCCGTCTATATGAGTTGGAATCAACTTGATTGCAGTGGGTTTGTCCCTTTTTTATTTATATTTATCTATAGGAGTCCTGGTGTGGTGCTGTGGGTTAATGTGTTGGACTGCAAATTGGTTTCAACCGCAAGGTTGACAGTTCAAGCTTATTAGCTGTTCCTTGGAAACTTTATACAGGGTCACTATGGGTCTGAACCAACTCGACAGCACTTCACAATGACAACATATAATTTTTAAGACCACCCCAATAACCATAAATCAGTATGTAGTGCTCCCAAAAGCCATAGCTCAGTGGATGTAGAAAAAAGCTTGATTTCTGCTCACCAAAATCTCAGTGGTTCAGTACCCTTTGTCCATGCTGTACAGTATTTAACAAATATGGAGGGAATGGAAATCCATATTTACTTTCTTATCCTCCATCAAAGAATGGAAGATATTCTTGGTAGTTCTGAAATTTCAAGTGGCCACATCTCTAGTCACTAGGTCTTATTTAATTTCCTTTTCATTTCCCATACAGAATATTTAAAACTATCTAATTATACTTCTGCTTTCAGCTTCAATTCCCTGCCTATCTCTTACTCCTCCCAGGACTGCAAACAGAATGAAATCTGTTCAAGAGGCAGATCTATTCCACAGGTACTATAAACACTTGGTCCGGAATGTCATAAGTCTATGAGACTTGCCTGACACAGAAGGCAACCCTCTTATCCCATCTTTCTTTCTGATGGAGAGCCATTGTCTCTCTAAGGCCATCTTTCTTCAATGTTTGAACAAACTAGATCTTGAGCAACACTGCTTTCTACTACATGGTTTTTCTACACTATAAAAGAATGCTTTCATAGTGTAGAAAAACCATGTAGTAGAAAAAAATGCTCATTTTTCTTTCTGTTTCTATCTTTTTATTTCCATGAAAGCTCAAATGAGTTTTAAATTTAACTTTGTTGGTAAATTGATTCCTTTCCTGCTTTACTACACAAACAACTCTTCATAATATGAGTATCTGATTTGTTTTTTCATTTCTCTTAGTTTTTACACTCAATCACTTGCTCTTTTTTATGTAAGTATCCATTTTCTCTGGTAGTGTAGTGGTTATGAAGTGGGCTGCTATCCTTAAGGTCCACAGTTCAAAACTACCAGCAGTTCCTCAGGAGAAAGGTGAGGCAGTCTGCTCCCGTAAAGATTTACAGCCTCAGAAACCCTGTGTAGGGTCACTATGAGTCGGAACTGATTCCACAGTACTTAACAACAACGTCCATTTTCTAATATAATTTTATCTCATAGGGTGCACCATCATGATAGATATACAATAACTGAGTTTTGAGTCTCTCCAAAAGTCCACTATTGAAATATCTATCTTCATGTACTTCATTTACTGAATTATATTATATTGTTATATTATATTATAACTAATACATTATCCCAATCATTCTCTCATCAGACAGTGATTAGGCTTGATTAGGTCTATTAATTAATCTTTCCCTTTCTATGTATATTATCTGCCATGCATTTTCTCTTTGAGGGCTTATTTCAGAAGTTTCTTTCCCCTACTTTAAATGTCTGTATTACCTTGAAACACAGTATTCCTGTTACCACTTTACACTTTATTTTCCCAATAATTTCTTTTCAAATATGTACAAAAATCCTGTAGTAATATAATTTTCTCTTACTAAATATTTCCTATCTGCAACTTTAAAAGTACATCTTTAAAGAGTTTCTTGAGGTGGAATCCCTCAGGGAAACAATTTCAATACACTCTCTGTGATCTTGCTACTATGTTACAGCTATATTTCTTTAGGCCTCAGTCATTCTTTCAGGTCCTAAAATAACAAAGCAATTCCTTCTTTCTTTCAAAGCCCCTTTACAAGAGTAGTTAGGTCAGAATATATATATATATATATATTTTTTTTTTTTTCCTATGTCATATCTAGCTAGTCTGACTTCTAAGATTTTAATCTTTCTTCTTAGAAAAGGTCTTTCTCCCTCCAACTTAATTTGTCCCAATTTAATTTGCTTTCATTCTTCAAAAAAAAATTGCTATTCTAATAATAATACCAAGCCAAAGCATATTTTATAACCAAGTTATTTCTTATGAACTTCATATAAAGTCATTCTAAAAAATAAGAGTTTCTGAGGAAGTCATTTAAATTTTCATTTTTGACTTTGGATTTACAATAATTTAGTTGACTTTTATACTATTCACTGTATGACATACCTGTTCTTTAATACATTTCTCTGATGTCCTATGAGTAAAACTAGGATGTTGGCCTCTGAAATAAAAAATTATTGCCAAAGTTGATGTAATTAGTGCTTTCAGGGTCCCTATAATTCCATGGGATGGAATGGGTATAGTAAACTCATGGGCCTATGCAGTCAGCTCCTCCACAATTCCCTTCACAATTGGCCCTGAATAATGTTGAGAACAATATAAATAGGAATGGAATTTGGGGTAGCTGACTCAGCACTGCATTTGTATGCCAGGCATAAAATCCATACTATTTATTTATAGCTCTCATGGACTTAGCTGCCTTTGCAAACCATATATACACCTTGCTAAAAAATACAACAAAAGTAACAGTAGTATTCCATCCACCACTGCCTATTAAGCATGTGTGCTGAAGCTTTGTTTATTTTGATGTGAGCCTTATCAAGAGGTAAAAGATGCCCTTTCCTTTTCTAGAAAGCTGCATTGGACCTGGGATGCATTGGGATTTGTCTTCTATCACTATCCCATTAGTAAACACATGAGAAGGTTGATAGGCTGGTTTGTACCAATTTTTGGAGACATCTGCGTAAAATAAGTGTTGCAGAGAAAAGGTACTGGAACTTCATAACCCTCTATTATATGATTAATGATTTTCTCTCAGTAATAGAGACAAACTGTCCCTTCATATAAATATGTTTACTTATCCTACAAGGACTATCTTCAGTTGTTTCTCAAAAGTCATCTTAGGAAAATGAAAATTTAGACTATACATTGTTATTGTTAAGTGACATTGAGTTGGTTCCAACTCATAGTGGTTCTATGAGTATAGGATTCCCAAGGAGTGACTGGTGAGCTTGAACCACTGACCCTGTGGTTCAAACTGACCTTGCAGTCCAATGCATTAACCCACAGCACCACACCAGGCTATACATGGGGAATAGATATTTTCAAATATAAGCATGCACATAATGACCCCCAACAAAACCCCAACATAAGGGCAAATAATGCAATTGAATCCTGGTGTGGCACTATATGATAAGCACTGGACTACTACCACAAGGTAGGCGATTCAAACTCACTAACTAATCCTCAGAAACACTACACATGGTCGCTCTGAGTCACAACTGACTTGATGGCACTTAACAACAACAATACTAATGCCAATGGAAAACAAAGACAATGAAATGAACAGGCATTACCTAAAAGAAAACACACACAGCCAATGAAGTGAAGAGTTGCCAACCTTATTAGGAATCAGAGATGCCAAATAACAACCACAGTAATTATAATTTATCTATACTAAAGATGCTGGTAGCATAGTGGCTACAAATTGGGCTGC
>NW_006408746.1:2457058-2457598 GCF_000296735.1 Chrysochloris asiatica | reverse complement strand
AGCATTAGACTGTTAACTGCAAGGTCAGTGGTTCAAACACATCAGCTGCTCCTCAACTATATGACTTGAAACTGACTTGGCAGTACTTAGCACAATGACAACAAAGAGGAGAAGCTGACTCATCTATCAGCTTGTCACACTATGGTGGCCTATGTGTTGCTGTGATGCTGGAAAATATGTCACCAGTATTTTAAATACCAGCAGAGTCACTCATAGTGGACAAATTTCAGCAGAACTTGCAGAAAAAACAGATTAGGAGGAAGGAGAGACAGACCACTTCTGAATGGTTAGCTACTGAAAACTGTATGAATAGCAGTGGAACATTGCCTGGTATAATTCAGGAAGATGATATTCTTCAGTTTGAAAGGCACTCAAAAAGTGCTTCCTAAAAGTTGAGTTGAACATAATGATGTACATTTAGTAAAGCTTTTAGGACCTTCATTTGCTTATGGAACAAAACTCAAAAGAGAAAAGAAAAAGCTGAAAACATTCATTTGTAATCAGAATTTGGGATGTATGAAATATGAATCTAGGAAAGTA
>NW_006408746.1:2432636-2433264 GCF_000296735.1 Chrysochloris asiatica | reverse complement strand
AGAACAAACAGATCTGTGTTGGAAGAAGTGCAGCCAGAATTCTCCTTGGAGAATTTACTTTGGAAATATTGTCAGGAGGGAACACTCGCTGGAGAAGCATATGATGCTTGGTAAGGTGGAAGGTCTGAGAAAAGGAGGAATGTCCCCAGCAAGATGGATTGGGAAAGTAGCAGCATTAATGTGCTCAAGTGTGGCTACAATAGTGAGGTTGGCCCAGAATCTGGAAGTGTTTTGCTCTGCTGTGCATAAGGTCACTTATGAGTCAGTACTAACTCGATGGCACCTAACAGCAACATGTGAAAAATATTGAGTGATGTAGAAAGCATCGTAAGAAGATGGAAGGAATACAAAGTCACTATACCAAAAATAAATGGTTGATGTTTAACCATTTCAACAGGTAGCATATGATCAAGAGCCAATGGTACTGAAGGAAAAAGTCCTCGGTGCACTGCAGGCATTGACTAAGAATACGACTCTAAGAATTGATGGGCTGCAAATTGAAATCTTTTAACAAACTGATGTAGCACTGAAGAAGCTCTCTCATCTATTCAAAAAAGTTGAAAGACCTGGCCAACTGGTTGAAACTGATTTTGCTCCATTTTTCAATTCAATAGTTACAGTTTCATGA
>NW_006408746.1:2420914-2430881 GCF_000296735.1 Chrysochloris asiatica | reverse complement strand
AAGTATGAATCTAGAAAAATTAGAAATTGTTAAAAACAAATGGAATGTATAAATATCAATATCTGAGGTATTGGTCATTTTAATCCAAAATTCATGTGGTTTAGTACTCTGAAAATGGCAAATTAAAGATAAATACTGTTAAATTCATCATCAGAAAGAACATTTCGAGATCTATTTTGAAGTACAATGATGTCTATGATAGGATAATGTTTAGACCCTACAAGGAAGACCATTTAGGATGACTCTTTTTCAAATTTATATACTGTGGTGCCTTGAATTTACTTGATATGGCTTTTCTATCCAGTCTTAATTCCCACCAAGTGATGTGGTGGGATCATGCAAATAGGGTATACAGGGCTGTAAGGCTGGGATTCATTCGTTTTGTCCTTCTGCTAGGATTAAAAGGAGCCATCAGAGAAGCAGAGACTGAAGATCCCAGGATCATCAAGAAGGAAGAACTGAGTGGAGCATGAGACATCAAGAGATGATGGCAGACACAACCACAGAAACAATAACAAAACTGGTGGCATAGAGAGACACACAGCTTCCAACTCTAGCTTTATGGACTGAGACAAATCTAAGTACCTACAGGCAGAATACTGGCTTTCAGAATGTCCACTTTGGCCATTCACAGACTGACTAAAAGAACTTTATAACATGTGCTGGAGTAGTGCAGAAGTCAATGGACCACATGACAGAGAAGCGGAAAACAAGAATGAGGTGTGACTGCAGTATGGCAGACAAGAGATGTTACTGACTGGAGAATTACTGCATCCTGGATTGGTTTTGATGCTAAATTGTACTCTGTTCACTTCCCAATTAAACCCCATAATCATGAGTATCGTTATGAGTTGTGTGTTCCATTGCAACGGATTATTGAACCCAGATGTGAAACAGAAAGTGCTGTGGGAGGGATAGTTGATATCAGAATACAGTAAAGAAGGTTGTAAATTGGAAATATGTCTGACCTTGTTTTCAAAATTGGCCTTGGGTTGATGTTGAGTTTGATTTTCTTTCTCCTTTATGAAGCCAGGAGAAGTCAGACTTGGTTCCCACCTGGTTTTTGCACATATCAACCACTAAAGCCAATAATGAAGAAATTGAAAAATTCAATTGAATTGTTCAGTCTGAAATTGATCAAAGATTCATTGATAATATCTTGTAATTGGAATGTGAAAGTTGGAAAGCAAAAAAAAAAGTTGGTAACTGGAAAATATGGAATGAGTGACAGAAACTATATTGGAGATCACAAATAACATATGTTGCAAATTCCTCTTTTTCAACAATAGAAAGGGTGACTGTACACATGAACCTTGTCAGGTAGAACACACAAGAATCAAATCTACTACATCTGTGGAAAGAAACACCGGAGAAGATAAACATCAGATAAAATAAGGCCAGGAGCTAACAGAAGAACAAATCACCAATTGCTTATACGCACATTCAAGTTAAAGATGAAGTAAATTAAAACAAGTTCACGAGAACCAAAATATGATCTTGAGTATATCCCACCTAAACGTAGAGACCATCTCAAGAACAAATTTGATGTTTTAGACACTGATGACTAGAGAATAGATGAGCTTTGGGCTGACATCTAAAACATCAGACAGGAAGAAAGCAAAAGCTCATTAAAAATAAAGGAGGGGACCCGACCACTTGCCTTGATGTTTCCTGGGCATGCATGTTGCTTGTTTTTGTAGTAACAGTCGGTCTGCCTTTGTTGTTTTATATTTTTCCTGTAGGTCTTTCTTTCAAGAAGCATCTTCTGTTCTTCTAGCCACTCCAGGTTGGTCTGCTTGTCCTTTCAAGTGGGAATTTCCCATCTCTGGAGATCTGGATGTGGTTCAGGCTTCCACCTATAGTCTTATGTATTGCAGAGGCTCCACAGGAAGCCTCCTTCACTGGGCACGTTGTAGCCCCATTTTAGGTATTCCAATCAGTTATAGGCACAAACGGACTTACAAGCTTTCTATGGTGATGCTTTTGGCAAGTGGTCGGGTCCCCTCTGTGCAAACCCCCTTCCAAGACTAAGGTTCAGTGGGAACACACGCTGTGATTGGTGACCACGCTCGACACCGATAAGGGAAAACAGCAATGAAGCAGTGAGCTAAGCCCTACAATGTTCAATAGACTTCTGTGAACCCGGGTGAAGACCTGGTTGGCTAGCATTGTGGCAAGACCTGGGGACTCTTGGGTCCAGAGTCAGTGACATAGCCACAGAGGACTAGAGCGGAGAGTGAAGTGTCCAGCTGATAAGAAGAGAGGGCATATGCATAAGAACACCCACACTTGCAGATAATACCCATTTGTCCTGGCTTCAATGACTGGATGATCAGAGCTCAACCAGAAGTAAAAAGAAGAGGGAAAAAAAAAAGTATTCTAATACAATTTGATGAACTTGACCTACACCTATGGAAGCAGTAACTCAAAAGAGGGAACAAGTCCTAACAGCAAGAATCATTCCCACACCCTCCACACACAGAGTAGACAGGGATGGGCAACTTGGACATTGTCTACCCAAAATAGGGGGTGGGGGGGGGGGTCAAAAGGCAAGAAGTGACTGGCTTACAAGCTTTCAAGAGGGAACCTAGATCCAGAGGGCCTGGAGGAAGGTAGAATCTCCAGTGAGTAGTATTCCATCTGACTAGCTGGGGCTGATGCAGTGAAATACAGATGGGTCTCTTGTGATACAATAGTGAATAATTGTTATCAGGACTGATTGTGAGGGTTGGAAACTTAAAGATAGACATTTTATAGCAAGGAGGGGGAGTGATTAACTTTTCAATTTAGGAGCGGAGGTCCCTAGGACCATCAAGGGAGAAGAGCAGAGACCGGGACCCTACCCAGAGAAGCAGTGATGCCTGAAATGGAGTCAAAGATGATGACGTGGCACAATGAGCAGCTGGAGACTTTAGATCCAGAGAGGACGAGAGAGTGTGTGCTGAAGACCTGTGGGGCACAGGGGAAGGATTGCATGGAGGGGATTGTAACTATGGCAATGAGACGATATATGATAGAATGAATGTAAAACCATGTTCTCCCATGTAAACTATCACATAATTCACAATAAAACATTTAAATAATAATAATAATAAAAAAGACTGACTGTGAGTGCTGGAAATGTAAAGGTAGACATTTTGTAACAGAAGGAGGGCAGTGATTGATTTGGCAGTCCAGGAGCAGAGATCCCTGGGACCATCAAGGGAGAAGAGTGGAGTGCAGGACCCTATCAAAAGAAGTAGTGACACCAGAGATGGAGGCAGAGACAATAACTTAGAGAGATAGAGTGGCTGGGGTAGCTGGACTCAGGGAGGGAGTAGGTCTGTGTGCTAAGAGCTGGGAGACAGGCTTGTGGGGTGTATCTTTTGGTTGTTTGATGATGCATGGAGGGGATAGTAATCATTTTATCATTGCAATGAAATGAAATATGATAGGATGAATGTTAAGCAAATGTCTTCCTATGTAAACCATCACTTATTTCACAATAAAAACTTAAAAAATAAAGGAAGGAAAAAAAAAACCTCAAATGAATGTCAGAAGAGATACTAAAATTTGCTCTTAATCATAGAGAAGCTAAAGTGACATGATGAGATAAAAGAGCTCTATAGACCATTTCAAAGAACAGCTCAAGAAAACAAAGTAGATAATGAAATGTGCACAGCAGATCTGAAATCAAAAAACAAAAAGAAAGAAGCACATTGACCATTTCTCAAGTTTAAAAGACTGAAGACAAAATTTAAGCATCACCTCACAGTATTGACGTCTCCTATGAGCAGTGTTTCATTCGGTTGTGCACAGGGTCACTATGAGTTGGCTCCGACTCGATGGCACCTAATAACAACAACAAAATGGGAAAAATATTGACTGACACAAGAAGCATCCAAAGAAGATGGAAGGAATATGCAGAGTCAATATACCATTAAAAAAAAAAAAAAATGGGTTGGCATTCAACCATTTCAGGAAGTACAAATGATTAAGAATCAAAGGCATTGAAGGATGAAATCTATCCTGCACTAATGTCATTGTTGAAAAACAAGGTTATAAGAATTGATGGAATGCAAATTGAAATGTTTGAGCAAACTGGTGCAGTGCTGGAGGCCCTCACTCATCTATGCCAAACAAATTTGAAAGATAGCTACTTGGCTAACTGATTAGAAAAGTTCATATTTGTGTCCATTCCAAAGAAAAAGCACCCAACTGAATGTAGAAATAATTTTACAATATCATTACTATTACATGCAATGCAGCTGTACATTGACAAGAAGCTATCAGAAATTCAAACCAAACCCAGATGAGGGTGTGGAACAAGGGCTATCTTTGGTGGTATAAGATAGATCTTGGTGGAAAGCAGAAAATACCAGGAAAATGTTTACTTGTGCCTTATTGACTATACAAAGGCATTTGACTGTGTGTATCAAACAAACTATAGATAACTTTGCAAGGAATGGGAGTTTAAAAACACTTAATTATGCTCAGGTGGAACCTGTACATAGATCAAGAAGCAGACATTCAAACAAAACAAGCCAATAGTGTATGGTTTAAAATCCTGAAAGGTGTCCATTAGGGATGTGTCCTATTACTATACTTATTCAATCTATATACTGTGCAAATAATCAAATAAACTGGACTATATGAAAAAGAACATGGCATCATGATAGAGGCAGGTTTATTAACAATTTGCAATTTGCAGGTAACACAATGTTTCTTTCTGAAAGCAAAGAGGACTTAAGATACTTGCTAATGAAGATCAAAGAATACAGTCTTCAGTATGGATTACATCTCAGTGTAAAGAAAAATAAATCCTCACTGGATCAATAAACAATATCGTGATAAATGGAGAAACAATTGAAGTTGATAATTATTTCATTTTGCTTGGACCCACAATCAATGTTCATGGAAGCTACAGACAAGAAATCAAAGGATGTACACATTGGGTAAATCTGCTTCAAAAGACCCCTTTAATGTGCAAAGATATCACTTTGAGGAATAAGGTGCACCTGATCCAAACCATGGTATTTTCAATCATATGTGAAAGCTGGACAATGAATAAGTAAAGCCAGAGAAGAATTGATGCATTTGGATAATGGTTTTGTTACAATGTTACAATACCTTCCCAGTTCTTCCCTCTCCCCTCCTTCCAACTCCATTTTATCTGTTTCCCCCATCCTAAGCTACAAGGTGTGCAGTTTAAAGGACAACATGGCTTTTGACAGGCCAGAGCTAAATCACCCCAGCAATGACCACTCCCTTCCTGTTGAACCTATATAAATCCCCTCCCTTCCTGTTGACTCTCTCTTCCTTCTTTCTCTCCTTCCCTTCCGCTTCCTGCCTTCTCTTTCTGGCAGAGGTTATCTTCCTCACCTTGAATAAAGCTCTCTAGATGGGCCATTTGGAGTGACGTGTGGTTGATGAGCGGCACAGGGGTTGTTTTTCCCCTTTCAGGTTTGGTGAAGAATATTAAAAGTACCATGGACTTCCTGAGAAACAAACAAATTTGTCTTAGAAGAAACATAGCCAGATACTCCTTGGCAGTGAGGATAGTGAAACAACATGAAATTTGGGCATGTTGTCAAGAAAGACCAGTCCCTATAAAAGGACATCATGCTTAACAACGTAGATGGTCAGCAAAAAAGAATACCCACAATGAAATGGATTGACACACTGGCTGCAACAATGGGCTAAAACATAATAAATGTGAGGATGGTGCTGGACTGGGCAGAGTTTAGTTCTGTTGACCATAAGGTCACTATGAGTTTGAGCTAACTTGAAGGCACCTAACAATAACAACATTGAATACATACTAGCCTATAGAACAGTATATATATAACTTTTATATGTACTAGGAAACCCCCAAAATTTGTGTGGCTCATTTTATTGTGATAGTATAGAACCAAACCAGCAAGATCTCTGAGATATGTCTGTTCTTATATATCTTTAGAATATATTAAGTGTTCTTTGCTTGATGTAAATATAAATGAATTTTCCTTCAGTTCAGTAACACTGTTGTTGTTGCTAAGTGCCATCGAGTCGATTCCTACCCATAGTGACCCTATATAGGGTTTCCAAGGAGCTCTGGTAGCGTAGTGGTTACGAATCAGGCTGCTAACCTCAGGGTCAGCAGTTCGAAACTACCACCAGTCCCACGGGAGGAAAATGAGGCTTTTTGCTCCTGTAAAGATTTACAGCCTCGGAAACCCTGTACAGGGTCGCTATGAGTCAGAACCGACTCCACCGCACATAACAACAACATAGGGTTTCCAAGGAGCGGCTAGTGAGCTTTAACCACTGAACTTGCATTTCAAATGACTTTGCAGCCTGACGCATTAGCCCACAGCACCACACCAGGACATTAGGTAATTCATATTATATTGCTCTGCCTTTTCCTCCTCTCTTTTATCTAATATGGTTGGCAGGAACTCGTCTTTTATATCTGCATAATATACTTCATGTAGTCAGTAAGCACACACAAAAAATGTTTGCATTTCATATGCCATCTATTAAATAATACTAGTTAGCAGTTATGATTATTTCTTATTCATTAACGTATCCAGACATCAAATACGTATTAAGCAATACGATACATATGTCTCAAGCTGTGAAGAAATATAAGTATACAAAACAGTCATGGTCTCTGCCCTTGTGGAGTTTGCAGCATAGTTCTTAGGAATAAATGTGACCCAAGATAAATTTGTGATTGATTACCTTGAATTATAAATGAGGTGTATATTGTTTTCCCACAATACATATATTCTTTTAAAAACAATCAAACTACATATAATCATTAATACCCATTAGCACAAATTGTTTGTATGGTTTAAGCACAAATGCAAGTAATAATCAAACATTACAAATCTCTGCCATTTTATTGCAAAAATAATCTATGAAAACATATATAGCATGTTCCATTCCTTGGGAGTGCTAACAATAATGCTTTTAAAATATTTGGAACACAACATATCTCCACTGTCATTAAAGTTGAGAAATAATTACCAAAATCTCCTGAGAGTTAAATGAATTATTATGACATCTTAATGAAACTTGCCATTGTTTGACAAGTTTTATGATAATCTCAAAACTATGCCATGGTTGAGCCTTTTACTTGAAAATAAAGCATCCTTCTCTGATAGCTAAGATTATTTTTGCTTGAAGCTCCTAGCTGAAATTTAGCAAAAGATGACAGCACATTAGTTACAATGGGTGGCTCTCAGAATACAATGGAAAGATAAAATCAAAACTTGCAGTTTCAGTCAATGACTTCATTCCTGGTAAAGCCAATATCCTCTGCAAATCTCTTGTTAGTTTATAGACTGAAGGCACAAAACCCAGGAGGCCATTACTCATGTAAAGAGGAGTAGCTACGTGAATATTCTAATTCAGAAGGCATAGTCAAAGAACAAACCAACATACATAATTTCACAAAGTACTTTCACATAACTTGTCATTGCTTTCCAAGTGAGTATTGAAAACATAAAGAATGAAGACATAATCAGAAAACCAGTTTGCACTAAAGTATATTACCATTCCTTTCTTGAGAGGCAGCTGAGGATGAGTTCGTACCTCCAACCTTTCAGTTACTAAACAAGTGCTTAGCCATTCACTCCAAGACTGTTGTTAGTTGCCTTCAAATGAATTCCAACTCACAGTGACCCCAAGTGTGCAAGGTTGTGACTTTTCAGATGCAGAGCACCAGATCTATATTCCAAAGTGTTTCTGGTTGGGTTCAAGCTGCCAGATTTTCAGCTAATGTTGTTTGTGTTAAGTACCACTGAGTCAGTTCCGACCCATAAGAACCTTGTATAGGGTTTCTGAGTAGTGGCTGGCTGATTTGAACCAGTTGACCTATGGTCCAGCATATTATCCTGCGGCGCCACATCTAATAATTGAGTGCTTAACTGTTTAAACACATTTACACTAAGGCATAGGTATTTAAACTCCTACAGATGACTCTTGTTTAAAATACAGAGTTTTTTTTTTTTTTTTTAATAGTTTTGAAAACCTAATATGATCCTTGTCATTCAAACATTTGACTGTGACTGTTCATGCAAAATGTCAAATTCCTCAGAAATCTTTGTTTGGTTACAGTCTCTGTGATAACTCCTCTCAATTACTGTTCATGCATCCCTCTGTTTGAGCAAAGTCTAGAGCAGATGGTGTCTCCTCCAGAGAAGCAAGCATGTGGCCAAACAGCACAACAGAGCCAATTTATGAAGTCTGACAGGTACCTTTAAGTCTGGTTGCATCTTTGTATCATAATTGCTTAGGTACTTGGCATCTTTGAGTACTTTTTGTCAGATCCCAGTCTGTTTCTTGCCATAAATCAGCACCATTTTATAAATTCTGAAATAGGAGAACAAATTGAAGAATTGCAGAACCTTTTAGTTGGGGCTGGTGATCTATTTGTACAAAGTTCTACTTAAGTGATAAGCATTTAATATCAAACCTGACACAATTCAATATAAAACAAATAAATAATTTCAAGTAGAGAGAAATTTTATTTAGTTTTATAAACTCTACCTTTCACTTTCTACCTTGTAAGGTTTTATCCTTGGAAAGCATATTGTGTAACCCTTATTATTATGATTTTTGACACTACCATGAAAGGTTTTCTTCTTGGGCCAGTGCAAAACATTACTGTTACTGCTGATTACCTTTTCAAGTGATCATCAATAGTCCCAGTCCCCAGCTCATATTTAGTAAAACAATCAAAACTATTTGATAAACTTGGTCATTTTCTAATATAGCAAGTGAAGCAATTGAATACAATCATGCTACAATGCAGTATCACAAGGTGTATAACCAGACAATAGAACAACCTAATGGAATTAAATTTCCATTTTGCAAAGGCAATATAGAGCTGAGTTTAGAAAGATGAATGTTTAGAAACCATAAATAATCCTTTCAAACCATGACAGGTAATTTTACTTGGACACAAATATATGATTTTTAAATGAACAGAGATTCACTTTCTGGCAAGTGCTTTATAAAAGATCTAGTTTATGCCATAAAAAAAACTATTCACTTAAGTATAAAAATATATAATTAAAGAATTCCCATTCTAGGAAAGTCTTCCCAACCAATGGAAATAATTTTTAATGACCAAGGCATCTTTATTTCAAATTCCATAATTAAGCATTTCCTAGAAATGTGTTCTCTTACCAAAAGACCATCACCCTGAAGAGAAGTACAAAATAAATAACCATTACCCCTAGAAACTTTTAATATCATAATATCAATCTCCAAATGCAAGTCAGTGGGCAGAGAAGCCAGCCATCCACACCATGATGAACAATAATTAAATAACAGAAAATGTAAAGATCTTTTCACCTTTGTTTGCTCATATTTCACAACCGTATCATTCTTTCTATGCCCAATCTCATCACCTTCCTTTATTATTCATTTAATCCAAATCTATTTATTTTGTACCTAGAATGCTGCAAATTTTCACAAAACATGAGGACTCAAGTGAATAAAAGTAAACAGTTTTGGGAATCTCTGATTACAGATTGAATTGTCACAAAAATATGTGTCAACTTGGTGTTATTGTTGTCAGCTGCCATTTACTGGGTACCTACTAATGGCAATCTATGTACAATAAAATGAAACACTGGCCATCCCTGGGCCCACCTCACAAATTTTGCTACACTTGAACTCACTGATGCTGCCACTTTTCCAATCGATCTTTCTGGGGTCTTCCTCTTTTTCTCTCACCCAAAACCTAACCAAACATGATATCCTTCTACAGTGACTGGTCCCTCCTGACAATATGTCTGAAGTATGAGAGACAAAGTCTGGCCATCCTGACCTCCAAGGAGCACTCTGGTTACACTTCTTCCAACACAGATCTATTTGATCTTTTGGCAGGCCATGGTATTTTCAATATTCTCCTCCAACACCATAACTCAAATGCATCATTTATTCTATGGCCTTCCTATTCATTGTCCAACTTTCGCATGCATATGAGGTTATT
>NW_006408746.1:2411234-2418458 GCF_000296735.1 Chrysochloris asiatica | reverse complement strand
TAAATTTGAATAATAGTTGTATTGATTGGTCTTCCCTGTAGGTGTATGGATATTATCCTACCACAGGAAGCCTTGTATGTCATGACAGATTTTGATATGTTCTTGTTGATGATAAGTGTGATGCCACTTCTCTTCAATTTGTCATTCCAGGCATAGTAAACAATATGATTGTCAGATTAAAAATGGCCAATATCAGTCCATTTAAGCTCACTAATGTCTAGGTATTGATGTTTATGTGTTTCATTTCATTTTTGACAATTTACAACTTTCCTAGTTTCATATTTTTTACATTCCATGTTCTGATTATTAATGGACATTTACAGCTATTTCTCTTCATTTTGAGCTGTGTCTCATCAGTGAAAATGTTCTGAGGGCTTACTACACTTGCATCATCATGGTCAAGCCTACTTTAAGGAGGCAGCTCTTCACCACTAGCATTGTTAGTACCTTCTAACCGGGGCTACTCATTTTCCCATATCTTACACAATGTTTCATTGCTGTTCATAAAGTTTTCAGTGACTAAAACCTGCCCACCATGGGTGACCATGCTGGTATTTAAAATACCTGTGACATAACTTCCAGAATCACAGCAACTCACAAGTCACCAGAGTACAACAAACTGACAGATGAGTGGTAGTGTGTCAACTTGGCTAGATTATTTTCCTCAGTATTATAACTATACTTCATTTTGTGATTTGATACAATTGACCTATGTGCTATAAATCCTGACCTCGTTTGAACCACTAGGTCAGCAGTTCAAGCTCACCAGTCACTCCTCAGAAACCGTATACAGGGTTATTATGAGTCAAGTTGATCAACAGCACTCAACAACAACTTAACAATGATGTTAGAAAGATAGGATTCAAGGCAATTATGTTAACAGGGCATTATGAATTCTGCAAGCTTGGGTTTTACCTTGACTCAATCTCTTTTGAAACATAAAAGAAATTAAACAAGTGAGTAGAGATCAGAGAGACATAACTACAACCAAGAAAGAAGAGCCAGGAGAGGTACACATCCTTTGGCCCAGGGTCCATGCACTGAGAAGCTCCTAGATCCAGGAGAAGGCAAGACACATGGAGACCTCCAAAGAACACCAGGCCCACAGATGTTGAGAAAGACAAGAACCTTCTTCCAAAGATGACACAGAGAAAAAGACCTTTCCAAATGCAGGTGCTCTGAATTTGGATTTCTAATCTCCTAAACTTTGAGAAAATTAATTTCTGCTTGTTAATGCCACCCACTGGTAGTATTTCTATTGTAGCAGTATTAAATAATTAAGACACTCCTCTTGGGATGTATAGTCTAGCAGAGAAGATAAATCTAAACTAATAAAGATACAAATAAAACAAAAACAAACCAGTTGCTGCAATGTTGCTTCCTGCTCGTGGCGATCCCATGTGTGTCAAAGCAGAACTGTGTTCTATAGGATTTTCAATGGCTGCTTTTTTTGTTTGTTTGTTTGTTTGTTTTCAGAAGTAGATCAGCAGCACCTCTGGGTGGACTACAATTCTGATTATAACTATTTGCACCACTCAGGGACTCCAAAGGAAAAAACAACAACAAAAACAGATGTGAGATTATCACCCTTATTTAAATGATAAGAAGAAATGTACACAGTGCCATATTAACTTATCCCAGGACAGTTCTCAGAAGATGAGTGTCTTAAATAGGGTAAATGGCATAAAGTTTATCCAAAGGTAGAGAAATAACTGTTGGTGATATTTAAATTGATAAAACTTACAAAACCTGGGAATGGGTTGGATATAGAACATAATAGAGCAGGGAATGTTTAGCCATTCTTAGGTTTCTGGCTTTGATAATGAATGGAATGTGGTACCATTTACTGTTATAGAAAATACAAGGGAAAGATTAGGTTTGATAGGACAGGCAGGAAGTGGGGAAGAGGACTATTGAAGATTTGCCTTGGACAGGAGTCAGATGACTTTGACATGAAGTTGTTAAAAAGACAATTGGGTATGTGAGCCTAGAGTCTAGAGAAGCTTTATAGAAATGTTTATTTGTAAATCCTCTACGTATAGGTGAGAAAGAGTCCTTGAATGTGGATTAAATTACCTGGGGTGAAATTTCAAGAGAGAGCCTAGAAGTCAGTCTTGAATAATCCAATTCAGTGCCTTGTCAGATGACCACCAGCCTGCAAAAGTGACTTCTAAGTTTTTTCAAACTTCTTGAAATAATCAGATTAAAAAGACTAATCATAAAACCAAATAAATGATTGTGCAAGAAATGGCAAAGAAGTACTAACACATTGAAAGTTAGTGAAAGATGAAGTATGATAAGTATTGATGAATGTTTCCTAGGGTAGCTCACTATTGAATATGTGAGGACTTATTGGTAGAGTAATATAGGTGGAAGTTAGGCTGTAGTATATTGAAAAGTAAATGACAGGTGAAGAAATTGAGACTCTTGAGAAGCCTGCTGTGAATGATCTGTCTTTCACAGTGTTTTTTGTTGTTGCTGTTGTTAAGTGTCACCAAGTCAGTTCCAACTCATAGCAACCCTGTATGGGGTTTCCATGAGTGTTGGTTGTGGATCCAAGCAAATGAAGTTTTTGATCGCTTCAATCTTTTCTCTGTCCTTCAATCCTAATTTTTCTTCATATAATCGAGCACCTCAGATTATTTTCTCCACATATTGATTGAATAATTATGGTGAAAGTATATAACACTGATCAGAGAAATCATCTTCTGGCTTCTTGTACTATACTTTGTAAGCTATTTTTATTTTCCTCAAAGATGGGTAACCAGTTATTGGCGGTCCATACCACCAAACAAGGGCTTACCTTTGGTTCAGGAGGTGGGGCATGAAAAATACTGAAAACTAGACAAAACAGATTCAGAGGATGGTCTTTGAACTCTGAGCTTCAGATGAAGGGATACATAAGTGGATTGAGTTCTTACTGGGAGAAAGAGTTGAACAGACAAAAGAAAGAGAGTGACTTCTGACCTGGGGTGGCCAATATGACCCACCACAGTCATTGTGAATGTGTATGAGATAAGAAAACATTCCTGTTGCAGAAGCCTGCCTACGTCTCACAGATACGAAGGAGACCAACTGTGGCCATGTTGTACCATTTTCAACTCCACCAACTGGGCCAGAGTCAATACCCAACTACTGCACACCAGATCAAAAAGAAAAAACAATGTCAGCTAAATTCACCAGAACTGAACTTTATAAATAAAGTTTTGGAGAATGGCACACAAACTCATCTCTTAATCACATCTACCACAAGGAAGCTGGTGAGTGCATAAGACTACACCAACATACCTTCATCAACTTAAAATAAATACAATGGCACCACAAGGTCTCAAACACAACAGGCAATCTCTGTTCACATGAAAAACAACAGAGAGTAGCACAAACAAATGAGCAAGAGGAAGAGCTAGAAAATGATTTTAGTAAAATGAGTTACTGCAGCTACCATAAAGAGTTCATGAGAATGATATTCATGTACCTCTGAAATATTGACAGAAAAGTCAAGGAAAACATGGAAGAATTCAGAAAAGCACTACAGGAACAATCAAACAAAATTAATGAAAGATTGGAGACAGGACAAAACTTGCAAACAGAAATTCAGAAGATTAATACTAAGATATTAAAAATTATAATACACTGAAAGGGCAAAGGAGTAGATTTAAATCAATGAAAGCCAGAACTAGTTAACTGAAAGATAAATCTCTCAATACTAGTAAGTTAGCAGAATAATCAGAAAAAAGAATAAAAAAACCCCAAGAAATCTTAATGTTCATCTGAGACAACATGAAGAAGAATAACCTACAGGAGACTGGAAATCCAGAACAGGAAAAGACAAAGAATATTACAGAATATATAGTCAAAGGTGGTTATGTGCCATGGAGTCAGAACCAACTCATAGTGACCCTGTACAGGGTTTCTGAGGCTATACATCTTTACAGGAACAGAAAGCCTCATCTTTCTCCCACGGAACAGCTCGTAGTTTCGAACTACTGACCTTAAGGTTTGCAGCCCAATTCATAACCACTATGCAAAGAGCTGCTGGAAAAAAATTTCCCTAATATCATGAAAGATGAGAAGATAAGCATTCAAGAAGCTGAATGAACCCCAGGTAGGATAGTCCCTCAAATTAAATCACCAAGGCCTATCAAACCCTCCAAAATCAAAGACAAGGAAAGAATTCTGAAAACAGCTCAGGAAAAATAAAATGTTACCTACAAAGGAAAACCAATAAGGTAAGTTCTCATACTTTGGTCATATTATCAGGATGTTCCTGAAGAACATCATGCTAGGCAAAGTGGAGAGTAAGTGAAAAAGGGGAAGACCCCCAATGAGATGTATTAGCAAAGTGGCAGCAGCAATGGGCTCAAAGGCAGCAACGACTGTAAGATTGGTGTAGTACAGGGCAGTGTTTCATTCTGTTATGCCTAAGATGGCTATGAGTCAGTGCCAACTCGATGACAAATAACAACATCAACATGCCAGAATGACAAATTAATGAGAAATAGCATCACATTTATTGTCTAGAAGAACATTTCAAGATCTATTTGGTAGTACATTGTTGCCTGTGATAGAATAATAAACATATACTTACAAGACCTGGATCCTGGTGTAGGACTCTAGGATATGCACTGTTTTGCAAGGTTGGTTTGAACTGTAAGATCAGTGGTTCAAATTTACCAGTCAGTCCTTGGAAAACCTTTACAGAGTTGTAATATGTTGGAACAAACTCTAAGGCAGTTAACCACAAGTAAGACCCGTTAATACCACAACTATTTAAATTTGTGTGCCAACCATTAAATGACAATAAAACTAAAGTGTTCCAACTACTTCTTCAGTCTGAAATTCACCAAATATGCAATAGGTGTATTGATAATTACTGGTGATTGGGATGTAAAAGTTGGAAACAAACAGGAAGGATCAATAGTTGAAAAATACGGCATTGATGATAGAAATAATTATGGAGATCACATGACAAAATTTTTCATGGTCATTTTATTGCAAATTCCATTTTTGTAAACAACACAAAAGGTGACTATACACATGGACCCAACCAAATGGAATACACAGGAATCAAATTGACTATATCTGTGGAAAGAGACATAGAAAAGCTCAATATCATCAGGCAACACAAGACCAGGGATCAACTGTAAAACAGACCATCAGTTGCTCACTTGCAAGTTCAGGCTGAAGCTGAAGAAAATTAAGACATGTCATGAAAGCCAAAATATGACGTTGAACATACTCCACCTAAATTAAGAGACTTTCTCAAGAACAGATTTAATGCAATAGACACTACTGACCAAAGACTAGAAGAATTCTGGGATACATCAAGAATATCATACATAAAAAAAGTAAAAGATCATTAAAAAGACAGGAAAAAAAAGAAAAGACCAAAATAGATTTTAGAAGAGACTCTGAAACATGCTCTTCAGAAAGAGATTCTAAAGCCAATGGAAGAAAGGAGAAAGTCAAAGAACTTAACAGAAAATTTCAAGTCAGCTGGAAAAAAGAAAAATTCAAGTATTATAATGAAATGTGCTAAGACCTGGAGTTAGAAAACAAAAGCATTGGAGAACACATTCAGAATTTCTCAAGCTGAAAGAACTGAAGAAAAACTTCAATCATCGAATTGCTATATTAAAGGATTCTCTGGGGAAAATGATGAATGATGCAAAAAGCATCAGAAGAAGATGGAAGGTATACACAGATTCACTGTACCAAAAAGAAATGGTCACTGTTTAACCAGCTCAAGACATAGCATATGATCCAGAACCTTGATATTGAAAGAAGAAGCTCAAGCTGCATTGAAGGCATTGGCAAATATCAAATACTCCAGGAATTGATGTAATGCAAATTGAACTTTTTCAGTAAACTGATGAAACACTGAAGGCCTTCATGTATGCCAAGAAATTTGGAACACAGCTACCTGGCTAACCAATTGGAAAAGATCCATATTTGTGCCCATTCCAGGAGAACATAAAGGAAAACATAGAATAATGTCATGAATATTTTGCTGAAGATAATTCAAAAATGGCTGAAACAGTTAATCGACAGGGAACTACCAGAAATTTATGTCAGATTCAGAAGAGGACATAGAGCAAGGGATATCATTGCTGACATATTTAAATCTTGTCTTAAAACAAAGAATACAAGGAAGTTGTTTATTTGTGCTTTATTGACCATGCAAAAGCATCTGACTGTGTGGATCATAACAAATTATGGTTAACATTGGTAAGAATGGGAATTCCAGAATAGTTATTTGTGCTCATGTCTAACCTGTACATAGGCAGTCATTCAAACAAGATATTGTATTCTTTCAAATCAAAAAAGGTATGCTTCAGGGCTGTATCCTTTCACCATACTTATTCACTATGGATACTGAACAAATAATCTGAGAATCAGAATTATGTGAAGAAGAATGTGACATCAAGACAAAGGAAGACACATCAACAACCTGTGCTATTCAGATAATACAGCCTTGCTTACTGCAAGCGAAGAGGGCTTAAATACTTACTGGCAAAGATCAAAGACCACAGTTGTTAATATGGATTACACCTCAATGTTCAAAAACAAAAATCCTCACCATTGAACCAATAAATACCATTATAATAAATGGAGAAAATACTGAAATCGTCAATGTCTTCACTTTGTTTGGATATACAACCTACACTCATGAAAGCAAGAGTAAAGAAATAAAAAGATATATAAGCAGGAATTTGACTGCACAAGATCTCTTTAAAATATTAAACAGCAAAGATATCAGTTTGAGGACTAAGGTGCACCTGTCTGTCTCAAACCATGGAATTTTCAATTGTTTGTTAAGCTTGTGAAAGTTCGACAATGAATAATTAAGACTGTAGAAGAATTGATGTAGTTGATCTATAGTGTTGAAGTATATTGAAAGTACCATGTACAGCCAGAAGAACAAAGAAATCTGTATTGGAAAAAGTATAGCCAGAGCGCTCCTTGGAAACCAGGATGGTCAAACTTCATCTCATGTTTTAAACATGTTACAAGGAGGACCTAGTCCCTAGAGAAGGATGGCATGCTTGGTAGTGTAGAGAGTCAGCAAAAAAATATGAAGACTCCCCCCCAAGGACATGGATTGGCACAGTGGCAGCAGCAATGAGCTCAAACATAACAGCAATTGTGAAGATGGCACAGATCCAGGTAGTGTTTTGTTCTGTTATGCATAGGTCACTATGAGTCAAAGATGACTTGATGACA
>NW_006408746.1:2389538-2409064 GCF_000296735.1 Chrysochloris asiatica | reverse complement strand
TCAGTAATTGATGGTCTGTTCCACAGTCTGCCCCTGGCCTTGTCTTCACTGATGATATGGAGCTTTTCCATCTTCTCTTTCCACAGATGTAGTCAATTTGCTAAAAATAGAGGATGTCAAATAATTACTGATAAAGATCAAAGACTACAGCCTTCAGTATATATTGCACCTCATTGTAAAGAAAACAAAAATTCACACAACTGTGCCAATTAACAACATCATGATAAGTAAAGAAAAGATTGAAGTTATCAAAGGTTTCATTTTGCTTGAATCCACATGGAAGCAGCAGTCAAGAAATAAAATAGATTGCATTAGGCAAATCTGCTGCTAAAAACCTCTTTAAAGTGTGAAAAGACTAAGATTTCAGTTTAAGGACTAAGTTGTGCCTGACTTAAGCCATAGTATTTTCAATTGTTTCATATGCATGTGAAAGTTGGACGATGAATAAGGAAGACAATAAAAGAATCCATGCATTTGAGTTATGGTGTTGTAGAAGAACATTGAAAGTACCATAGACTACCTTAATATTGTTGTTTTTGTTAAATGCCATCAAGTTAGTTCTGATTCATAGTGACCTTGTATAGGGTTTCCAAGGCTGAATATCATTGCAGGAGAGGAAAAAGCCTCATCTGTCTACCTCAGTGGGCTCAAACTGGCAACGTTATGATGAGCAATTCAGTGTTTATTGTCCATAGGCACCACATACCCATGGACTGCCATAAGGACAAACAGATCTGTTTTGGACGAAGTACAACTAGGATGCTCCCCAAAAGCACAGATGATGAGACTGCTTCTCATACTTTGTACATGTTATCAGGAGGGACCAGTACCTGAAGAAGAAACTCAAGCTTGGTAAAGTCAGCTTGGTCAGAGAAAAAGTAGAATTTCCCATCAAGATGGATTGGTTTAGTAGCAGCAACATTTGACTCAAACGTAACAACAATTGCAAGGATAGCACAGGACTTGGCAGTGCTTTGTTCAGTTGTGCATAGGGTCACTGAGTCAGACTAACTTGACAGCACCTAACAACAATACAACAAGGTTTAGGAATTAACATATAGAAATAAACAGATTAATCATGTTTATAGGAAAAACATGTAAATGTTTTCAACTAAAAAAATGCAAAAATAGAAATATAACTTTCAGATATTGAGTCATAAAAAAAGAAGTGTGTGGGGAAAATGCAACAGCTCTAAAACATTCATCTTACAGAGCAAGTATTCAAAAGAAATTGTTGGAAGGGAGTCTAAAAACAGATTTTAAATGATACTAGAGAAAATGATAAGAATAAGTGTTTTTTCTTAATACTATGACTTGGAAGAAATGGAGAAAGGGGGCAAAGACGTGGGAATAATACAAAGGAGATAAGTCCTCCTCTTTCAGAATGTAGTTAACATCAGTAGCTGTTCTCTAATGATCATAAAAAATAAAAGAAAACATTATTTAGCATTAATTAGTCATGTGGTGCTATAGGATAAGCACTGGACTGCTAGCTTCAAGGTTGGCCTTTCAAACCCACCTGCTGCTCCTTGGAAATCCTATACAGGATTGCTATGGGTCAGAACCTATGGGACAGCACTTAACAATCATTATGAAGGGGTCCTGTGGCTCAGTGATTAAGAGCTTGTCTATGAACCACAGGGTAAGCAATTTGAACCCATCAGCGACTCTGAGAGAT
Organism: Chrysochloris asiatica; assembly: GCF_000296735.1. NCBI lineage: Eukaryota > Metazoa > Chordata > Mammalia > Afrosoricida > Chrysochloridae > Chrysochloris > Chrysochloris asiatica. The sequence goes on along the minus strand of NW_006408746.1, from coordinate 2,407,386 downwards.
AAAAGACCTGACAATCTGTTCCTATAAGGATTAAGTTCTGTCAAGTCAGTTCTGACTTAGGGTAACCCAGTATAGGGTTTCCAAGGAGCAGCTAGTGAGTTTGAACCTCTAACATTGTGGTTAACACTCCAAAGCTTCTCTTATAGTTCCACATTAGGACAGCCTGGGAAAACTTATGCGGCAGTTCTACTTTGTTTAATTGGGTTGTTATGAGTTGGAACAGCTCAGCGGCACACAACAAAGTCATTATAGAGCTAAAGACCAGAAGACCTTAATTCAGAAACAATTAAAACTTGTTGATTGCCTCTGGTGAGTAGGACTGGAGGTGGGATTAAAATCAAAATAGAAACTTATTTATTATAAAATATTCAGTCATTTTACTTTTTATCATATACATATAGCTCTTTTATATCAATTAATCTCTAATGATTTTACAAAGAAAGCTTTAAAATACATTTTTAAAGTCTTTAATATTGTAAAACTCTTTTCATGTGAGGTACAGTAAAGATATTTTTATATAGGTCTCATTCATCTACGCTGGCAGCACAAGACCCTACCAGAGAGGGTGAGGCCTCTGGATAGTTGGTCTTTTTACTAGAACTTCAAATATCCAATGAAGATAAAATAAATTTGACATATCCCCTAGCACAGTTGTTCACTACTGAGAAAAAAGAAGCTGCTTGAAAAGTGGTGGAAAATGATGTCCCACAGAGAAAACTCTGCTCAACAAAGGATTAAGAGAGAAAGATCAACACCAGATTTAGCCCATCTGGGTGAATAAAAATTTGAAGGAAAAAGAAACCTGAGATATGCATTATAAAATTGTATTATGGATTATGCTAAAACTGAAGTCAATATTGAGCCATCAGTAATAAGTACATAATCATCTTGTTTTAAGTTCTTAAAATCTAAAGAATGTTATAAATTCATAAGTATTCATTAGTTGTGGTAAGGAGACTAGTTCTAATGCCAAGTCTAAAGTGAAGATTAAAGTTTACCAACAGGGAAAAAAACAAACAAAAAGTATTTGGATTTAAAGAACCTGGACTGAAATTCATACTTTCCCACTTGCCTGGCAGTTTATTGTCCTGTAGTGGCTTAGGTGTTGCTGTGATGCTGAAAGGTATGCCACTGGTATTTCAAATATCAACAGGGTTACCCATAGCAAACAGGTTTCAGAAGAGCTTCAAGATTAATGCAAACTAAGAAGAGGTGAACAACTTCTGAAAGGTTAGGTGCTGAAAACATTGTGACTAGTAGCTAAACACAGTGATATAGTAACATATGATATGCCCCTCAGATTGTATGAGACTCAAAATAAGACTGGAGAAGACCTCCCCTTCAAATTATAGTCAACTTTACTGACATGGATGGAGTAAAGCTTTCGGGATCTTCACTTGATGTGGGCCATTTCTCAAAATGAGAAGAAACTTCTGAAAACACCCATTAATAATCAGAATATTGAATGTATGAAGTATGAAATTAGGAAAACTGGAAATCATCAAAAATGAAATGGAGTGCATAAATATGAGTACCTTAAGCATTGTTGTTGTTAAGAGCCAGAAGTCCATTTCTAAGGAGCAGCTATGGGTTTGAAAAGTAGACCTTGTAATTAGCAGTCCAATGCTTATCTGACATCACCACATGAGGACCCCATCCTAGACTTTAGTGGCTGAAATGAAATGGTATTCCCTACTTGTAATCAGACAATCATATGGCTTACTATGCCAGAAATGAAAACAATGAAGAGAAACGATGCCTCATTCATCATCAGAAAGGAGATTTCAAGATTTTTCTTGAAGTACAATTTTAACTATGCTAGAAAAAATGTCCATATGCCTACAAGGAAGACCAGTTATTACCACGATTATTAAAATTTATGGACCAACCACTAAAGCCAAAATGAAGAATGCTACCAATGTCTGCAGTCTAAAATTGACTAAGCAAGCTATTCAGATGCATTGATAATCACTGATATTTGGAATGCTAAAGTTGGAAACAAGCTTTAATAATTAGGAAATATGACTTTGGTAATAGAGATAATGCTGGAGATTTTATGATAAACTTTTGCAAGATGAATGACTTACGTATTGCAAATAATTATTTCAACAGTATAAATGTTTATTATACATTTTGACTGCACCAGATGGAATACACAGAAATCAAATTGACTACATCTGTGGAAGGAGATGATAGAGAAGCTCAATATGTTCAGCCAAAACAAGGCTAGAAACTGACTGTAGACAAGAGCATAAATTGATCATATGCAAGTTCAGGCTGAAAATTATAATAAGTACAAAAGAGCCAAAAAATGACCCTGAGTAATCCCTAATTGAATGTACAGATGATCTCAATACTAGATTTGGCTCACTTAGAGCTAAGTGATCAAATTTAGAAAATAGATTTGGCACACTCAATGATCAAAGACCAGATGAGTTGTGGGATGACATCAAAATATCATAAATGAAGAACGAAAAAGGTTATTAGAAAGACTGGAAAGAAAGAAAAGTCCTAAATGGATGTTAGAAGAGATTCTGAAATTAGTTCTAAACATAGAGAAACTAAAGAAACTGGAAACAATTATGAGGGGGAAAAAAATCAACAAAGCTAAACAGAAATTTTCAAAGGACAACTTGAGAAGATAAAGAGTAGTAATGGAATATGAAAAGTATAGAGTTAAAGCCCAAAAGGGAAGAATACTTTCAGCATTTCTCAAGCTGAAAGAAGCAAAGAAAAATTCAACCCTCTAGTAGCACTATTGAAGGATTCTATGGTCAGCATACTGAATAACACAAGAAGCATTAAAAGAAAATGGAAGGAATACTCAGTTACTGTACCAAAAAGAATTGGTCAATATTCAACCATTTCATGAGGTAGCATATAATTAAGAACTGATGATCCTGAATAAAGTTCAGGATGCATTGAAAGCATTGGTGGAAAACAAGGATCCAGGAATAGATGGAATACAAATTTAAATATTTTAACAAAATGTTGCAGCCCTGGAGGTGTTCACTCATCTATGCCAAGATATTTAGAAGAAAACATTTTTTTTTTTTTTTCTGGCCAACTGACAGAAATAAATCCATATGTTTGCTCATTCCAAAGAAAGATGACCTGCAGAAATCAATGAAAAATATCACTGATATCCCATGAAAGTAAAATTTTGCTGAAGATAATTAAAAAACAGTTGCAGCAGTACATTGACAGGGAACTGCAAGAAATTCAAGACCGTTTCAGAATAGAATGTGAAACAAGGAATGTCATTGCTGATGTCAGATAGATCTTTGCTGAAAACAGAGAATACAAAAAAATTTTTATTTGAACTTTATTAACTATGCAAAGGCATTTGACTATGTGGATTACAACAAACTATGGATACCATTGCTAAATTCTAAAACACTTAACTATGCTCATGTGGAACCTGTAGGCCATCAGGCAGTCAGTTGTTCAAACAGAACAAGGAGGTACAGCATGGTTTAAAATCAGGAAAGGTGTGCACCAGGGTTGTGCCCTTTCACATACTTATTCAATCTGTATACTGATCAAATAATTTGAAAAGATGGACTATAAAAGAAATAATGTGGCATCAGGATTGGAGGAAGCTTCATTAACAACCTTGTCTGCAGGAAATGAAGAGGATTTGAAACACTTACCAATGAAGAGCAAGACAACATACACCCTTTGAGTTCTTTCCCACCTGAGAGGTTCATCTTCCAGCATTACATCTGGCAATGCTTTGCTCCTGTTCATAATGTTTGCATCTTCTGGCATGATAGCTGACAATGTTCTGCCTCTATTCATAAAATTTTCAATGGATAACCATTGAAGTTGTCCGCTCTCCTTCCAAGTTTTTCTTAGTATGGAAACTCCTTTGATACCACTGTGAGTGACCATGCTGTTATTTAAAATAACAGTGGCATATCTTCCAGCATCACAGCAACATGGAAGGACCACAGTATAACAAACTGACAGACAAGTGGTGGATTTCAAATACTAAATGATGACAATAATAAAAGCCACAATAAAAATAGCAGTAAGGCCAAGGTTTATTCTGAAGATAATATGGATTATGCACTTCAAACATTATCAAAAACATATGCAAATGTTGGTTATAATCATTATGATCCAGTAGGATCCCAATGCCCAAGACTTTGTTGACCACTATGCCTCTATCCCTATTATAACTCTAATAAAATTCTTATTCGGAAGACAAGAAGGAAAAGAAGGTCATGACAATGGCAGCCAGACTGAAATACTACCCAGGCTGATTCTCCTCTTTATCACAATCTTTAAGAAACACAATCTGTCATAAGTCACTGATAACCAAAGTAATGTTTTGTTTTGTCCTTGTTTCCATGAAGGAAGATCTAGCCTGCTCAAAAAAATTGAGAATCCATCACTTAAAAATCATAAAAATAAAACATTAAAAAAAAGACAAAATGGTAAATTGAACTAGAGGATGTTACTTTTGACAAGAAAAGTTTAAAGGCAAAAGTATAGAACAATTTCACCAAAATGAAAATGGATAAAACTATATTATTTTTCAGCTGAGGAGCTTATTGTATCCTACAATTTGCTTCCATTCCCCAGTATAAGGCTCCCTGGATGACATATTAAGGAAGAAATATAAATAATTGAGATAACCACACTTGCTTTATTTGTTCAATCATTTGTTTCTTTGCCTCAGTTTATGTGGCATATAAAGGAGAAAATTTGAGGCTTGATTGGACATTTTCTGTGTTATATTTGCTTTTATATGCTTGTAACTTTTATGGTAACTTTTGATTCAAGTTCATTTACTTAACTGACATTTGTATCATTTTGAGCTATATTGTTGTTGTTAGGTGCCATTGAGTAGGTACCGACTCATAGCGACCCTATGCACAGCAGAACGAAACACTGCTCAATCCTGGGCCAACCTCACTACTGTTGCCACACTTGAGTCCATCGATACTGCCACTTGGCCATTCCATCCCGTTGGGGATCTTCCTCTTTTTCTATGACCCTCCACCTTACCACCTCACCCTTTTGAGCTATGTTGTTGTTGTCAAGTGCCGTTGAGTCAATTCCGACCTGTAGCGACCCTGTATAGGGTTTCCAAGGAGCAACTGGTGAGCTTGAATCACTAACCTTGCAGTTCAAACGACTTTGCAGTCTGGCACATTAACCCACAGCGCCACACCAGGACTCCTTTTGAGCTATTGTTATTGTTGTTGAGTGCCATCGAGTCGGTTCTGACCCATAGCGACCCTGTACAGGGTTTCCGAGGCTGTATATCTTTACGGGAGCAGAAAGCCTCATCTTTTGAGCTATAGGGATATGCAAATAGGTTACAGATTACACCAATAAATTCCCTTTGATTCTGAAGGCATAAATGAATTCCCTTTAGACCTGGGTTTTAACATCTTTGCAAAGGTACAAATTTATTTTGACTTTAAGAGAGGTGGACTTTTTCTGTTACAGATGACTATTTCCCTGATGACTAAGAAATATATGTGGCCTTTACTAACTGTCAGTTTCCCCTGTGTGGCACAAACAATTAAGTACATGACCATTAATCAAAGGGTTGGTGATTCCAACCTAGGTAGAAGCAACTCATAAGACAGGGGTAGAGATCAACTCCAAAAGATCAACTCTATGGAGCAGTTCTACACTGTACACACATTTTGCTACAATAGTTGACGTTGTTTTCTCAAGCGGCTCTTCGAAATTTTCTGTTCAGCTCTTTTACCTCCTCACTTCTTCCATTTGCTTTAGCATCTTTACATTGGAGAACAAGTTTCACAGTCTCTTCTGACATACATTTTGGTCTTTTCCTTCTTTGTTGTCTTATTAATGACTTTTGCTTTCACCCTATATGTTCTTGATGTCATTCCATAACTCTTCTGGTCTTCAGTCTCTGGTGTCTAATACAACAAGTCTGTTCTTCAGATGATCTCTAAATTCAGGTGGGATATGTTCAAGGTCATGATCTGGCTCTTATGGACTTGTTTTAATTTTCTTCAGCTTCAGTCTGAACTTGCATATGAGCAAATGATGGTCAGTTCCACAGTCTGCCCATGGCCTTGTTTTGGCTGGTGATATGGAGATTTGCCACTGTTTCTTTCCACAAATGTAGTCAGTTTGATTTCTGTGTATCCTATCTGGTGAAGTAAATGTGTATAGTTGTCTTTTATGTTGTTTGAAAAAGGTATTTGCCATATAGAAGAGGAAAAAAGGAAGACCCTGCAACTAGATGAATTGGCACAATAATGAGCTCAAGCGTAACAATGACTGTGAGGTTACACAGGTCTGTGCAGTGTTTCATTCTGTTGTGTATAGGGTCACTATGAGTCGGTACTGATTCGATGGCACCTAACAACAATAACAACAACCTGGGACCACCATGTATTGAAATTTACTCCACTACCCTAAAAATAACAAGGCCCTGTTCGAAACTACCAGCTGTTCTGCGGGAGAAAGATGAGGCTTTCTGCTCCCGTAAAGATTTACAGCCTCAGAAACACTGTACAGGGTCTCTATGAGTTGGAACCGACTCCACGGCACATAACAGCAACAACAATACACATAAATTAATATAGTATAATAAGATGGTCTCTGTAGATGCATCTTATCTGCAATTCCATGACACAGAACTGCCTAAAGGAGAGTTGTAACCAACAATCTCTTTTTCCTATTAAAAAACAAATCCCACCAAACTTGCCAACAAGACAATTCTGACTCCTAATGACGTCATGTGTTACCGAGTGAAACTGAGCAAGCATTTCTTCTTCAGTGTCACTAGGTGGGTTTGAATCACCAAGCTTTCAAACAGTAACTAAGAGAAAATCTTTTGTGCTACCCAAGCACCTTCTTCCCTTTTCCTGTAAGTGAACATAAATTGCCACTTCAACATGAGATCCCTGGATTCCTGGTGTCATAATGGCAGTCGGGGTGCCAATTGACACATGATGTTGTTGGGCAGTCCATTGTCTTACAGAAGTCTAGTGAATGATATCTAGGTTTACTTAGAAAGGAGTACAAAGAAACTATTGGAAATAACTCGGGCCTCTGGGCACCCAACTGAAGAAGGGTCAAGCTAGTAAGCCTTTAGAGTATATGACACTTCCAGGAACCCTCAGTCCTCCCCATCTTTCTAAAGGCCACACATAGACCAAAGCTAAACTCACACAAAATGAAAATCTGAGGTACCTGTCACATCCATTCAGAGTCACACCTAATGTATAGCAGCTATGGCACATGCCCTGGTCACCTCTTGATTGAGGGCACCACTGAAAATTTCTGTTAACCATTATAATTTTCATCTCCAGCTTTGTGAGATCATTCAGCAAATAAAAATTAGTATGTTCACATTTGAGTGCCTGTATAGGTAAGGAGCTCTGGTAGCGTAGTGGTTACGAATCAGGCTGACAACCGCAAGGTCAGCAGTTCGAAACTACCAGCTGCTCCGCGGGAGAAAGATGAGGCGTTCTGCTCCTGTAAAGATTAACAGCCTCAGAAACCCTGTGCAGGGTCGCTCTGAGTTGGAACCGACTCGACGGCACATAACAACAACAACATAGGTCAAGGCAAATGTGATTTTGTTCTGCTGAGTATAGAAAGAGAAGAAGCTTTAAAAACAAAAATGGCTTTGAGTACCTGATAGGCCAGTTTTCATCATTGAAAGTAAGGAAGATAAGAGTTTTCATTTTCATGTGTTTCCATAACATGTAAAGTAAAAGATTAGTGAGCTTGACTTGTACTTTTGAGATGATATTATGACAAGGTCATGGATGTTAAATGTTTGGAGATGGGTAAAATTTCAGTGATTGCCACGGACACTATTTTTTATAATTACATTACTTTATCCACTGTGCTTGACATTTATTTACTCAAGCTCCTTTTTCTTTCTCATTTTTAACTGTGGTTAAACATAAGACACTTCCCTGACCATTTATCCCTCTAACAAAATCATCTCAGTAGATTCCTATGGCGTCAGCCATACTGTTGTTGTTGTTGTTGTTATGTGCCGTGGAGTCAATTCCGACTCATAGCGACCCTGTACAGGGTTTCCGAGGCTGTAAATCTTTACGGGAGCAGAAAGCCTCATCTTTCTCCCGCGGAGCATTGCGGTTCGCAGCCCAATTCGTAACCACTACGCTACCAGAGCTCCTTGTCATACTAGAACTCAACAAATTATAAAATACATTCCAGCTCTTTTAAGTGTGACTCTGTTTAGCCTTAAATCCATGTTGGAATTCCAAGTAGGTTATGACTCTCCATTAAAGAAGTGCTGCTACTAACTCAAAATTGCTAACTATATTCTGTAAGAATTGCCTTTATACAAATAACCTTATTAGCCAGTATACTTAGCAATATATTTGGTAGACACTGAGCATTTCCTTAAGGAAACTACTACATTATCTGATGATCTAAATTAATTGATTTCTACTGAACTGTTTACATGTTATTACTGGTAAAAACTCATTAGCTAGTCAATGGACATAATGAATTATTAAAATTAATCATCTGAATTAATAATAATTGTATGCTGCATAAGTATTCTCTTTGTTTTAACCGAGTATTTTAAGTTAATAGAAATATTTTTGATGCTATACCTCGTTAATCTGTAGCAAATTACTTCTTTTATTTTCTGTGTTGGTTTTACTTATCAAATTTCACAGAATGCCTCCTGGATAACTTTATTTTTGCTTTGTTAGTACTTTTGGAATTTAGTTACTTGATTCCTTCAACCAACATTTCTCAAACATTACTTTGACCTGAGCACAAGGTAACGTTCCTGAACAACTACAATCACCTCCTAACTCATCCATTTACATTAACCTTGTATCTCCCAAACTAATTTCTACACTGGATCCTGAACTTGAGGTTTTCCAAGGTTCTTAGGACACAAACCAAATGCTTAACTCAACCAAAATTTCCTTCATAATCTGGCCTCTACTATCATCATTAGGGACCACATTTCTCTCACTCTCTAAACTTAATAACAAGGACGTTCTCTTAAATTGTTAAACTAAGCAAGTGATCTCCTCCCCTAGGTCTTTTAAAATATTATCTGCTGTGTCTGAAACATTCCTCCTTTTCTAACCATTCTTCAAACCTTAGATTAGGCACCAGTTAGTAGTTATTGTTATTGATAAGTTCCATTAAGTCACTTCTGACCCATATTGACCCTGTATAGGGTTTCCTAGTAGTGACTGGTGAGTTTGAACTGCCAACCATGTATAGGCTTTCTAAGGATCAGCTGGTGGAAAGCTCTAAACTGATCTTTCTGAATGGGTCAATTGATCTTTAGCATTAGTATATGCCATCAATTCACCATTCCCTCTCCTTTGTCTCAGTGATCACACTTGTAGTTTTCCATAATACTTCAGTTTACTCTCTACTAGACTGACCACTCTAGGAAGTCAGAATCACCATTTTATCTCCAATGCAAATCTTAGTTTTGGGTACATATCAGACTTTCAAAACTGTGAATATCAGTGGTGATAAAAAGAATTTTTAACTCCTGAAGGAATTTGGCATCTTTGAATAGACAGGCATATCAAGTAACAAATGTAATAATTTGTGTTTTAATTAAAGTGATTTTGATACGCATTGGTGATATCCTGGCCAAAACTTTAAAAGAAGATTTCTTAAAAGATTAAACAATTAAGAGATGACTAAGAAGAAGGATTGGAAGAAGACTCATTAATAATCTGCGATATGCAGATGATACAACCTTGCTTGCTGAAAGCCAAGGGGACTTAAAATACTGATGGATATCAAAGACCACAGCCTTTGGTAGGGGTTGCATCTCAGTGTAAAGAAAATATAAATTGTCACCACAGTACCGACAAACAAAATCCATATAAATGGAGAACAGATTGAAATTATCAAATATTTCATTTTGCTTGGATCAACCATCAATACTCATGGAAGCAGCAGTCAAGAAATCAAACGATGTATTGCATTGGGCAAATCTGCTGCACAAGACCTCTTTAAAGTGTTGAAGAGCAAAGATGTCAGTTTGAGGATTAAGGTGTGCTTGACCCAAACCAAGGTATTTTCAATAACCTCATTTGCATGTGGAAGTTGGATAGTGAATATGGAAGACCAGAGAAAAATTGATACATTTGAGTTATGGTGTTGGAGAAGAATACTGAACGTACCATGGACTGCCAAAAGAACAAAACAATCTGTGTTGGAAGGACAGCCAGAATGTTCCTTGGAAGCCAAGATATGCAGACTTCGTCTCTCATAGTTTGTACGTATTGTCAGGAGGGACTAGTCACTGGAGAAGGCTATCATGTTTGGTCAAGTGGAGAGTTGGAGAAAAAGAGGAGCCCCCCCCACCCACCCACCCATTGAGATGAATTGGCTCAGTAGCAGCATCAGTGGGCTCAAACATAGCAACGATTATGAGGTTGGCCCAGGACTGGGCAGTGTTTCATTCTGTTATACATAGGGTTTCTATGAGTCAGTACCAACTGTATGGCACCTACCATCAACAACAAAAAGAACGTGTTCAAAAGGTGGACAAACAGGAAAACACTTTATGCAGAAGCATAAAAAAAAAAAAAAAAAAAAAAAAGACACAGAGATAGGACTGCAAAGATCTATCTATAGTTCCAGTTAGGTGAATAGTAAAGGCAAAACAGAAAGGAGCAAGTTAGTTTGGAGTTGTTGTTAGGTGCCATCAAGCCATTTTTGAGTCATTGTTGTTGTTGTTGTTGTTATTAAGTGCTGTCGAGTCAGTTCCAACCCATAACAACCCTGTATAGGATTTCTGAGGAGTAGCTGCTAAGCTTGAACCACCAACCTTGTACTTCAAATTGACTTTGCAGTCCAGTGCATTAACCCACAGCACCACACCAGGACTCCTCTGAAGTCATAGAGACTCTAAAAACAGCAGAACAAAGCACTGTCTGGTCCTGTTTAATCCTCACAATTGTTGCTATGTTTGAGCCCATTATTGAAGCCACTGTGTAAACCCATTTTCTCGAGATTCTTTTTGTTGTCCTAAATTAATAGATTTCTACTGAGCTGTTTACAGATTATTACTGGTAAAGCTCATTTGCCAGTCAATTTTATTGATTTCTTCTGTTCATTTTACCAAGCTTTTTATTTGTTTAATATGTTCACTTTACCAAGCATGATGTCCTTTACCAAGGGAATGGTTCCTCCTAATAACATATCCAAAATACATGAGAAAAAGTATCACCATCCTCACTTTAAAGAGCATTTTTTGCTGGATTTCTTCTAAGACAATTTGTTCCTCTGGAAATCCATAGTATATTTTAAACTCTTTGTCACTGACATAATTCAACATTGATTTTTCTTCAGTATTCCTTATTCATTGTCCACCTTTTGCAGGCATTCATGAGATGATTGGAAATTCTATGACTAGGGTCAGACACACCTTATCCTCAAAGTAACATCTTTGTTTGTTAACAATTTTAAAAGGTCTTTGGCAGGATATTTGCCAAATGCAACATGTCTTTTAACTTCTTTACTATACTTCCATGGATGTTAATTGCAGATACAAATGAAATGAAATCCTTGAAAATGATAGTATTTTCTCTGTTTATCATGAGAGGTGTTGTAGTTGTTGTTAGGTGTAATCGAGTTGGTACCGACTCATAGCAACCCTATGCACAATAGAGGAGGCCAAATAAAGGAAAACCAAGAACCACATAAATAAATTTAGACTTTTTCACAAAGCTCGAACAGGCACTCACTAAAAATCCTTCAACTTCTGAAAGTGATGACCACTGCATGTTATCTATATATCAGTGTAGATTATGGATCAAAGAGGGTTAAAACGAGGAACAGAACAGCCAGTAGACTAGGAAATAATTGACTAAAATGAAGAATATCTTAAGAAAAACAGGCAGGCAGGAAAAAAGGGAGACAACAAAGAGCCATAAACAGAGTGTTTCTATTCAAGATTTTGGACTGAATCAATATATTTGCTCTCCATTCACACACACAAAAAATATAGTAAAATGGCAATGCTATTGTTGTTAAGTGTCATCGAGTCATTTCCAACTCATAGCCACCCTGTATAGGGTTTCCAAGGAGCAGCTGGTGAGTTTGAATCCCTGACCTTGCTATTGCACTCTGGTGCTTATCCTACAGTGCCATGCCAGAACTCCAAAATGACAATAGGAAAGCAAAACTAAGATTTTGTGTATAGCATATCATCACTGGAAAACAAAGAAGGCCATTATCAATAATTAATAGAAACAAGTCACATGAGTTCACATTGACAGGAAAAATAAAAGAAGCACAGAGAAACCATAAACTCAGAAAGAAGAAGACTTCCAAAGTAGATATACTTTCCAGTGGGGTTTCAGAGAAATCCCAGATTCAAAGCTACAGGGGTTACGATTAGGAGTTGATCATGGGAGTGATGGCAGAGTAATTGTGAGAACAGAATCAATATCCTATTCAATGCACATCAAGCCACAAGGACACAGTGCCTGTCTTCAACCTATGCCTGGCAGAAACAATGTCTAAGTGTCAGTGTCTGACTATGAAAACCAGTAAATAAATGTTCAAAAACTGACTGTCCTGTGCAAGGGTAAAAAAAAACAAAAACTTAATATTCAGTGTTTGCCACTTTCCACACTTTCCATTGTATAAATACTCTCACTAGAGCAAACTTTGAGCTACACCATAGAAAGGATTTTTATAAGAAGAAATTTATAAGATCTATGTGAAAAATGGAGTGCTGGTGTGGCACTGTGGGATAATGCACTGGACAGAAAAGTCGGTTTGAACCACAAGGTCGGCATTTCAAACTCACCAGCCACTCCTAAGAAACTTTATACAGGCTTGCTATGAATCAGAATGGACTCAACAGCATTTAACAACTACAACAACATATGAAAAATAGACTATCACAGTCACCCATGATGGACAAGCCTCAGCTGAGCTTCCAGACTAAGAATGACTAGAAAGAAAGAAAGACAAACTATTAGGCACTAAAAACTTTATGAATGGCTGTGTAATACTGTCAGATAGCACCAGAATATAGAATTTTGAAATATTATAAATAGCACTAGAATATTATCAGATACAGTGTGGGAAGATGAGCTCCTCAGGTTGGAAGTCACTCTAAATACAACTGGGAAAACACAACTTCCTCAGAGTAGAGTAGACCATGATGTTGTGAATGGAGTAAAGTTTCAGGATCTTCATTTGCTGATGTGGTACAACTCAAAATGAGGGGGAAAGGCATTAATAATCGCAACATGGAATGGACATTATGAGAATCTAGAAAAATTAGTAGAAGTTGTGACAATGGATTGGAATGCATAATAATCTATATTCTAGGCATTATTGAGCTGAGATGGATTGGTATTGTCCATTTTAAGTCTGACAATCATAAGGTTTATAATGCCATGAATGACAAATTGAATAGGAATGGTGCTGTGATGATAGCAGGATGCTGTGTATTTGGTTCCAACTCATAGCGACCCTGCATAGGGGTTCCAAGACTGTAAATCTTTATAGTAGCAGAAAGCCTCATCTTTCTCCAACAAAACTGCTGGTAGTTTTGAGCTGCTGACCATGAGGTTATCAGCCCGATTCATACGCTGTCATAGCCCCTTAATTATCATCAAAAAGAACATTTTAAGACCTATTTTGAAGTATAATCATGTCTGTGATAAGATTATATATATATGTCTAAAGAAAGATGAGGCTTTCTACTCCCGTAAGGATTTACACCCTCGGAAACCCTGTACAGGGTCGCTATGGGTCGGACCGACTCGACGACACTTAACAACAACAACAACAACAGGTAATACTAGTTAATACCACTATTACTCAAATTTACACACCAACCTCTAAATTCAGTAATGATGAAACTGAAGAGTTCTATGCATTTCTTCAGTCTGATATTGTTCAAACATGTAATCAAGATGTATCGATAATTACTGGTGATTAGAATGTAAAGATTGGAAACAAAGAAGAATATCAGAAAATATGGCCTTGGTAACAAACAATGCTGGAGAGCACATGAAATTTAGAATTTTGAAAGACCAATGACTTATTCATTGACAATACCTTTGTTAGACAACTTAAGAGACAGCTATACACATGGACCTCACAAGATGGAGTACACAGAAATCAAATTGAATATACCAGTGGGAAGAGACAGTGGACCCCCAAGGAGATGGACTGGCATAGTGACAGTAGCAGTGGGCTCAAGCGTAACAATTGTGAGGATTGTACAGAACTGGGCCATGTTTCATTCTGTTGCACAAAGGGTCACTATGATTTGGAAACCAGCTCAATGGCATCTAACAACAACATATGAAAAACAAATTATTGCAGTAGCAGAAATTAAGAACACTTAAATAACCCAAAGACAAAGAAATATGTTTGAGGATATTTATTTTTTTTAGTGTTTACAATAATAAAAACAAAGTTAAATTGAAACAAATACGGATTTCTAGGAAATACTCTTTTACACATGGGTATATCAGCACCTTGGAGTCCCCCCACACACACTCAAAAAAAAAAAAAAAAACTGTTAAAAAGAATGGTAAAGTTCTATAAGCATACATGAAAATTTGTCTGCCGTATTTTGTTATTTCTTTAAGAAGCAAAACAAAGCATAGGATCTGGTCTTTTTGTTTAAAAGAAACACAGGTTTGAATACGTACAAAATACAGACAACATTATATGAGAAATTGTGTCAGACAGTTCTTTTGCACACCTTCAATCATCTACAGCTACTCTTGCCTCATATAGTTTAACCCCTGGGCCAGCAATTCTGTGAGATACAATTCATAAGAAACAGAGAATGAAATCCCCTAGACAGCAAAGGAGCAAACCAGAAACTTTCACTTCATATTTTTCTAGTTCCAGTTGTCATGGAGTTAGCTCTAATATATGGTGACCCCACACGTGTTAGAGAAGAACTGTGTTCCATAAGATTTTCAATGACTGATTTTTCACAAGTAGATCATCAAGTCAGTTTCAGGTACCTCTGGGTATACTTAAACCTCTAACTTTTTAGTTAGCCGTTAAACATTTTAACCATTTGCATTGCTTTATATCCTCTGTATGATTAGATTTTTAGAAAATAACTTATGAAATTTAAAAGATTATAAAATGTAACAACAAATTTACATTTCTATAAATAATAACATGAATAAATTATCTGCTAAATGATAAATTCACTGTGAGGATAGTGAAAAGGAGGGATTCCAACCAGACTGATGGCTAAAATGAAGAGAAGAATCCTGGTGTACTTTACAAAACCTAAACACACAAGTGAGAAGTTTGATTTCAGAACTAATGAGTTTGAGTTGCCATGTCCAGGTGAAAAGTGAAAGGAAACAACCTTAATTCACAGTTTTTGTGATTGCAAATCATACAACATCCTCTTATTATGTTCAAATGACTGCCTCTTGTTTTATGTACAGGTTTCCCATGAGTATAATCAAGTGTTCTGGAATTCACATTCTTAACAATGCTATAATTTGTTTTGATTCACACAGCCAAATGTCTTTGTTCAGTCAATAAAATAAAGGTAAGCATCTTCATGATATTCTTTGCTTTCTGCCAAGATCTAACTGACATCAACAGTGTTTTCCCTCATTCCATATCTTCTTCTGAAGCTTATTTGAATTTCTAGCAGTTCTTTAGTAATGTACTAAAGCAGCCACTTCTGAATTATCTTCAGCAAAATTTTACCAGTGTATGATATTATTCAGTATTTTCTACACTCTTTAGGATCTCCTTTATTTTAAATGGGCAAAAATACGATTTCTGTTAGCCAATCTTCCAAATTTCTCGGCATAGATACATGAGGGCTTCCAGCTTTGCATCTGTTTATGGTAACATTTGAATTGGTATTCCATCAATTCCTGGAGTTTCATTTTCTGTCAATGTCCGGGGTAACTTAGACTTTTTCCTTCAATATCATTGGCTTTTGATCATATACCAGGAAGATTATATGCTATTGAAATGGTTGAATGTTGACCAATATTTTTGGTTTGGTGCCAGTGCATTCCTTCCATCTTCTTTGGATGCATCCTCATTCATTCACTATTTTGCCCATAGAATCCTTCACTATTGTAACCCAGAAGCTTAATTATTTTCTTCCATTCTTTCAGCTTGAGAAATGCTGAGTGGGTTCTTCCTTTTTGGTTTTCTAACTCTATGTCTTTGCACAGTTCATTATAATACTATACTTTGTCTTCTGGAGCCACCTTTTTAAATCCTCTGTTCAGTTGACTGTTTTACATCATCATTTCTTCTTATTGCTTTAGCTACTATATGCTTTCAAGCAAGTTTCAGAATCCTTTGTGGCATACATTCTAGTATTTTATTTGTTTCCTTTTGTTCCATTGCCTGGCAAATCCAACACAGGCATCTGCTGGTCGTTCAAACTACCCATATTGCTGCCATTGTTTCTTTGTTGCTGGTCTTTGCCATCTGTTGACCACTTCTTGGCATCTCATATCATCTCTTGCCATCTTCAGTGTTATATCCCTTCATCCATGTGTTATGGCTCTTCTAAGAGGTTCTCTTCTTCTCTCTCTTAATTTGTTTCTTTCTGGAAATTTCATTGTTGTTGTTGTTAAGTGCTGTCTGGTCAATTCCAACTCATAGCAACCCTGTATAGGATTTTTGAGGCTATAAAATTTTACAAGAACAGAAAGCTTCATCTTTCTCCCATGGAGTGGCAGTCAGACACGAACCATGGTCCTTGTAGTTCAAGTCCAATATTTATAATATGGAACCACCCGAAAACTTCTTTGTAGTTGTTGTGATGTGCCATCGAGTCGATTCTGACACATAGTGACCTTGGATAGGGTTTCCAAGGAGTAGCTGGTGAGCTTTAACCATTGACCTTGTAGTTCAAATGACTTTGCAGCCTGATGCATTAGCCCACAGCACCACACCAAAACCTCTTTAGATGAGCTTTTATATAAGAAAGTCACCCAACCTTACTAGGTGGTTTTGCATGCCCTATTTGCATAGTAAGCAGACCAATCCCAGCAAGATATATAAAATAGACCAATTGAATAATAGATTAAGGCCCAGCCAATTTTTCTGCCAGAATTATAGACCCAAGACCTGAAAGACCATATACATTTCAGAAGAATCCCATTTCACCATGCCTATATATTCCAACCTGAAGTCAGAGATCATCTTAAGAACAAATTTGATACATTAAACTCTAAAGACTAGAGATCAGAAAAGTTGTGGCATGACATCAAGAACATCATACATGAAAAAAGCAAAAAGTCATAAAGAAGACAAGAAAGAAGGAAAAGATCAAAATGGATGTCAGAAGAGTCACTGAAACTTACTCTCCAGTGTAGAGATGCTAAAGCAAATGGAAGAAATGAGGAGGTACAAGAGCTGAACAGAAAATTTCAAAGGTCAGTTCGAAAAGCAAAGTCAAATATTAAAATGAAATGTGCAAAGATCTGGACTCAGAAAACCAAAATGGAAGAACATGCTCAGCATTTCTCATGTTGAGGGAATGGAAGAAAAATCCAAGCCTTGACTTTTGTTATTGAAGGAATCTCTGGGCAAATTCCTGAATGATGAAAGAAGCAACAAAAGAAGATGGAAGGAATACACATAATCACTGTACCAAAGGAAAATGGTTGGTGTTCAACTGTTTCAAGAGGTAGACTATGATCAAGAGCCAATGATACTGAAAGAAAAAGTCCAAGGTGCATTGAAGGAATTGGCAAAGAACAAGGCACCAGGAATTGATGGAATAAAAACTGAAATCTTTCAAGAAAGTGAGGCAGCACTGGAGGCACTCACTCATCTATGCCAAGAAATTTGGAAGACAACTATCTAGCCGAATGATTGGAAGAGATCCATA
>NW_006408746.1:2375089-2388638 GCF_000296735.1 Chrysochloris asiatica | reverse complement strand
AATAGGAAAATCTGCTGCACAAGGACTTTTTAAAGTGTTGAAGAGCAAACATGTCAGCTTGAGGACTAAGGTGCACCTGACCCAAGCCAAGGTATTTTTCAATAACCTCATATGCATGCAAAAGCTGGACAGTGAATAAGGAAGACCTTAGAAGATTGATGCTTTTGAGTTATGGTGTCGGAGGAGAATATTGAGAGTGCCATGAGCTGCTAAAAGAACAGACAGATCTGTGTTATAATAAGTGCAGCCAGAGTGCTCCTCGGAGGCCAGAATGGCCAAACTTCATCTCTCATACTTTGGACATATTGTTAGGAAGGACAAGTCACTGGAGAAGGATATCATGTTTGGTAAGGTGGAGGGTCATAGAAAAAGAGGAAGACCCCCAGTAAGATGGTTTGGCAAAGTGGCAGCATCAATGAATCAAGCATGGCAACAGTAGTGATGTTGGCCCAGGACCAGGCAGTATTTCATTCTGTTGTACATAGGGTCACTATGAGTCAGTACCGACTCTATGGCAACTAACAACAACATATTCCAAGGGTTTACGATTATGACTTTTGCTTACCCTATACGTGGTATACTTCCAAGTCTTTACATTGATTGAGACATTCGATGTCTCATTAATTACATTTCCATTAGATGTTTGAGTCTTATACTCAACACTTCAGAGTGAAGAGTCAGAAGGGACATTTTTTACTCCAACCACTCTAGTTTCGGTATATAAGATAGGCCCAGATTCTCATACATGGTCACAAGATCTAGACTTGAATATGAGGGAAAAGTAGTAGAAGTCCATTCTGTCTTTGGATCCAACCTTCATGATCTATTCCAACTTCAACACTAATAAAATTGCTGCTGCATTTTCATTCTCACTTGGCCTGGAGATAAGTAATTGTATTCTCCAATACACTTTGAAATTAGATGTTGTTGTTGTTGCTAAGTGCCACCGAGTCGTTTTTACCTCATAGTGACCCTGTTGGGTTTCTGAGGAACAGCTGGTGGGTTTAAAATGCTGACTTTGTGGTTCGCAGTATAGTGCTTATTCTACAGTGCCATACCATGAGTTCTTGCACCTAGATGACATTAAATTATTCTCCAACTCATGATGACTTGATATACAATGAGAAAATATGTGCCCTAATCATGCACCATCACCATGATTGGTTTTGTATTGAATTGTTGTGATCCATAGAATTTCTATTGGCTGATTTTTGGAAGTCGATTGCCAGACCTTTCTGCCAAGTCTGTGTTAATCTAGAAGCTTTGTTGTAACTTTTCCAGCATCATAGCCACACACAAGCCTCTAGTGACAAACTGGTGGTGATTGTGTTTGAGGTATTGGAGTAGAAATTGAACCAAGATCACCCGATGGAAAATGAGAATTCTACTACTGAGCTATCACTGTCTTTCTAAATTATATAAACAAGAATAATTCAAGCTTTTACTTTTACATTTCAGATTCACTGATAATAACATTTTTTTTGGAAAATAACTCTTCAAAAAGGCAAATTTTGTTTAAATGTTGTTTAAAGAGTTCCCACTTCTCTAACAAAATGTATATCTGCTAAACTAGAAGGCTGCCCTACCCTAAGCTCAGCAATGATAAAGTATACGTGAGAGTTCCTAAAGTCATTTTAAATAGAACTGCCTGATGTTTATAAAGAATGCCTTTAAGATGTCATAAAAGCTATAAAAAGATGGCTAAGAGAAAATCATTTATCCAAAACAAATGTTTTTACTTTGTGCACATAGAAAGTTTCTGTGAGATAAGACCAGAATTAAACCAGCACTCAGGCTAAGGTTTCTGCCCATGTAATAAAATGTCAAACTCAAAAAAAAAAAAAGTAATCAGGGAACTTCATTTGAACTGTGATCCCATAAATCAGTAACTGAATTCAATAGCTTCATTTCATCTCAGTGGAAATTAAAAGCAGATATTCTGCTAAAGCCTATAATAGGAAATGTAGACAAAAAAAAGTGATGTCTTCAACCTTATAAACACCCTACCCATTATCCCAAAACTTCTCCACTACCCTCAACACCACCATCATCTTCCTCTTCCCACCATAATTATCAGCCAACATATTGAAAGCCTTTCTCATCTTTAGCATCAGGCTCCTACCAAACACATAGGAGAATTATTTTGTTCTCTTTATCTTCCAGATCACTTGCTGTTACTGTTTTTAAATGCCATGGAGCGCAAGTTAAGTCTAACTAATAGTGTTGCTGTTGTTAAGAGCCTTCAAGTCAGTTCCGACTCACAGTGACTCTGTATACGATTCCTGAGGAACAGCTGGTGAATTTGAACCACTGAACGTACAGTTCAAACCAACCTTGAAGTCCAGCACATTTTCCCACAGCACCACACCAGGACTCCAATTCATAGCAACCCTGTGTAGGGTTTCCAAGGAGTGACTGATGATTTTGAAATGCCAGCCTTGTAGTTCAAACCATATTATCAGGAGGGACCAGTCCCTGGAGGAGGACATCATTCTTGGTAAAGTGGAGGGTTGAAAAAAAAGAGGAAGCCCCCCAATAAGATGATTAGCACAGTGTCAGCAGCAATGAGTTCAAGCATGACAACGGTTGTGAGGTTGGCACAGGACTGGGTAGTGTTTAATTCTGTTGTACATGGGCTCTCTATGAGTCAGTACAGACTAGATGGCCCTTAACAACAATAATATGACAGTTTTGCCCTAAGGTTGATGCAAAGAAACAAGGAATATGCCTTGGTGTATCATTAATGATTGACTGAAAAAAACAACAACAAAAAAATGTTAATCTAATCTCAGAGTCCTGGTGTGGCACTGTGGGTTAATGCACTGGACTGCAAAGTTGGTTTGAACTACAAGGTTGGAGGTTCAGACTCACCAGTTGCTCCTCAGAAACCCTATTCAGGATCACTATGGGTTGGAATCTACTCAACAGCACTTAACAACAACAACAATATAATCTCAGACTAAAAAAGTATGAGCAAGATAAAGAGAAATCTATACCTAGACACATCATAGTAAAACTAGAGAATGTGTAATACAAATGTAAAATCTCAAACTTATAAACTCTCTAGTATTTTTTTTTTTTAATGAAGTATTCATTCTCGCCATTAGTTTCAGGAGTTTTCACTTTAAATTTAATACCAGTATCAGTTGACAGAGTCAACTCTGACTCATGGCAACTCCATATGTGTCAAAGGTCAACTGTGCTCCAAAGGGTTTTCAAGTGGATGCCAAGGCCTTTCTTCCAAGCACCTTTGTGTGAAATCAGACATCCAACATTTCAGGTAGTAGCCAAGGACATTGTTTGCAACACCCATTATAATAAACATTAACTCTTTCAAGATAAGATCACTAGATAGAAGAAAATATTTAAAAATTTGAAATTATCACAAGTTAAACTTTATAAAGAAATGCTTTATGAAGAAAAAGGAAAAAAAAATGGAGCAGACCACCATATGTTATCCTTACCCATTGCTGTAACTAATTCACCTTGAACTGAAGCTTTTAAATTGTACTTACAATTGTTGCTGTGGTGTCAGTTCCGACTCATAGTGACCCTGCACAGAGTTTCCAAGGCTGTAAATCTTTACAGGAGCAGAACACCTCATCTTTCTCCCACGGAACCGCTGGTAGTTTTGAACTGCTGGCCTTGAGGTTGGCAGCCCGACTCTTAACCACTACACTATCAGAACTCCTTGGTACTTACAATTAGAAAACCAAAAAGGAATAACACGCTCAGAATTTGTTAACCTGAGGTAACAGAGTAAAAAATTCAAGACTTGACTTGCAACATGAAGGATTCTATGGTCAAAATATTGAATGATGCAGAAAGCATCAAAAGAAGATAGAAAGAATACACAAAGTAATTGTACCAAAATTAAATGATTAATGTTCAACCATTTCAAGAGGTAGCATATGTCAAGAGCCAATAATACTGAAGGAAGAAGTCCAAGGTTCATTGAAGGCAATGGCAAAGAACAGAAAACCAGGAACTGATGTTATAAAAATTGAAATCTTTCAACAAACCAATGAAACACCTGAGGCAGTCCCTCATCTATGCCAAGAAATTTACAACACAGCTACCTGGCCAACTGATTGGAAGAGATCCATGTTTGTACCCATTACAAAGAGAGATAACATAATGCGATATGGAAATCATTGGACAATATCAGATAATATCGCATGCAAGTAAAGACAATTCACAATCAACTGCAACCATACATTTCAAATTTCATTTGGCCTTCAGCTCAACACAATATGAAAGGGAAAATCATGAATGGTACCACAAGGAAAATCCTTTTGTCTTTTTCTCTGAGGAAGTTGGCAGAAAAATAAAAAGATAATTTTTAACAATGTTTTATCTTCTCAGATTTTTGTTGTTGTTGTTGTTACTAAGTGCTTTTGAGTCAGTCCCGACCCAGAGTGACCCTGTGTAGGGTTTCCGAAGAGCAGTTTGTGAGCTTGAACGCTGACCTTGCCATTCAAATCGACTTTGCAGTCTAGCACATTAACCCACAGAGATACATTAGGACTCCATCTTCTCAGATTGATGGTGGTGGTGTGCCATGGAGTTGGCTCTGACTCATAGTGACCCTGCATAGGGTTTCCGAGGCTGTAAATCTTTCCTAGAGCAGAAAGCCTCATCTTTCTCCTAAGGAATGGCTGGTAGTTTTGAACTGCTAACCTTGAGGTTCGCAGCCCAACTCGTAATCACTGTGCTACTATAGCTTAGATTTGTTGTTGTTGTTAAGTGACATCGAGTTGGTTCTGACCCATAGTGACCCTGTATAGGGTTTCCCAGGAGCAGCTGGTGAGCT
This sequence comes from Chrysochloris asiatica, assembly GCF_000296735.1. Classification (NCBI taxonomy): domain Eukaryota; kingdom Metazoa; phylum Chordata; class Mammalia; order Afrosoricida; family Chrysochloridae; genus Chrysochloris; species Chrysochloris asiatica. Next base: position 2,383,825 of record NW_006408746.1, on the reverse strand, counting down.
TGAATTACCGACCTTGCAGTTCAAACGGCTTTGCAGTCTGACTTCAAATACTTACATAAAAATTCATACCAATGTACATATCTGTTCTGGATGTTAATAAACTGAGAACTTAGGTTAGACGAGAGACCTAAAAATAGCTGTTGTTAGTGCCATTGAGTCATTTCTAACATTTCCAACTAGCTGCTAGATTTGAACTGCCAACCTTGTGCTTAACAATCCAATGCTTATCCTATAGTGCCACATCACAAAGATTGTTATTAGGAATTAAGTTTAGTATAGAAGTAACATTTAAAACCAAAGCTATGAGTAAGTTCTCTGTGGGAATTGAATATATACCAAAAAAACAAAAACAAAAAAATCCCCAGAGATTTAAGGCATAAGACAATGAATAAAATTTAGGAGCAATGGAAAAAGTTTAAGGCAAAGATAAGTATTCCTAATTCTAGAGGAAAATACGTGTGAAGCATTATTGTTGTTTGTTGTTAAGTGTCATTGAGTTGGTTCTGACTCAAAGAGACCCTGTATAGAGTTTCAATAAAGTGTAGAATACAATGCCAGAATAATGGGGTCCAGGGATAGTGATTATTGTAATTGGAAAACCATTGCAAAAATTCATTCAATAACAAAAAGTAATTTTTTTACTAAAAGAAAAGAAAAGGAAAGTAACAGGTCAAGATGATTCATTTAAGACATTTAGCAGTATATTAAGATCATGAGGAGTGCCCTGGTGGCACACTTGGTTAAGTGCTCTAGAACAAAAATTGTCAGTTAGAACCCACCCAGAGCTCCTCAGAAGACAAGGCCTAGTGATCTACTTCTACAGGGTCACAACCTTTAAAAACCTGCTGAGAAGTTCTACTTTGCCATATGTCAGAAATGACTCAACAGCAACTAAAAACAATAGATAAATATTGATGATTATTAATGATAATCTTGGAAAGAGTGAGAGGGTACAAGAAGGTGGCTTAGAAATGAAGAAGATATTTTTTGCTGAAAGGCAAATCAGGAAATATTGATGACATTAATTTAGAAGAGAATACCTGATAAATTTACTTCCTGGATTAGAATGTAATTAATCAATCAAAGATGCACACTAAGGAGGAAAGATAGCTTCTGAAATGGCAGTGTCTGAAATTGACATGGTTCTCAGAGATGCAGAGACATAATCTGAAGAAGCTTTTACAACAGGGGAAGCAAATAGTTTGAAGCTCTTCAAACATCTTAGTTATGCTCCCTCCTGGGTGGGGAGGGGATGGCATTGAGAATGGTGTGGGGAGCTCACCAGGGAGTCAATAAGACCCCACTGAAGAGACTCACACATTTATATCTATTTTCCAACAGCAAGCAGGATAAACCAATATCCACAGGCAATCAAACACACCTTTTAAAAACACTCAATTTCAATTGCATCTTCTCCACCCTAAGACTAATCACATTCATATGCATATGACTTGGGTCTCTGGCAGGGTGGATCCAGTGGACTCTGACTCCAAATCAGCCTTTAGTTTAACCAGCTTGACAGCTACTTTAGGCAATTCCAGAAGCTGTTTTTCCACACTCAGCTGTAACATTTTATCTCTTACATTGCTTTCAGCCATTGTTGTTGTTGTTGTTGTTGTTAAGTGCCTTCGAGTCGGTTCCGACCCATAGCGACCCTGTACAGGGTTTCCAAGGGTGTAAATCCTTACGGGAGTAGAAAGCCTCATCTTTCTCCTGCGGAGCAGCTGGTAGTTTCGAACTGCTGACCTTAAGGTTCACAGCCCGATTCGTAACCACTACGCTACCAGAGCTCCTTACAGGTAACAAAATCCAAACTAACCATCTAAAATTCAGAAGTTTCACTTTCCATACCTCTTGATTCTTTCTCTTACAAAACCCCATTCTTCCATGAGTCTTGAGCCATTACAATGAATCCAAAACAGCAAAAATGATGCAAGAGTCATGTCTGATGTCCACTGACTTCATAAGGGGGAAGGAGAATCAAACCTAAAATCAGCCCAGGCTGATTCCCATGAAGCAAAAGTCTGATATGTTTCTATCCTACAACTTTCTTTGCCATATTCTGACACCAGCCATCCCTCCCACAGCACTCTATGCCTCACATCTGGGTTTGAATGTGGAAATCATCAACAATACCATTAATAACACATGAAAGTAAAATTTTCCTAAAGATAATTTTTAAATGGCTTCAACAGTATATTGACAGGTAAATTCCAGAAGTTCAAGCAGGATTCAGACAAGGATGGATATGATTGCTGGATCTTGGCTGAAAATAGAGAATACCAGAAAGATATCTGCCACTGCTTTATTGACTATGCAAAGACTTTCAGCTGTGTAGATCATGACAAGTTACAAATGTCACTGTAAAGAAAGGGTATTCCAGAAAAATTAATTGTGCTCATGATGAACTTGTATGTAGACCAAGGGATAGTCACTCGAATAGAACAAAGGGATGCTGAATGGTTTAAAATCAGGAAATGTGAGAACCATGGGTGTATTCAATCGCCATACTTATTCAGTCTGTATGCTGAGCAAATTATTTGAGAAACTGAATTATATGAGGAAGAATATGGCATCGGGATTGGAGGAATACCTGTGATATGCACTTGATACAATCTTGCTAGTTATACATGAAGAGGACTTAAGACTCTTACTGATGAAGATCAAAGACCATAGCCTTCATATGGCTTGCACCCCAATGCAAAGAAAACAAAAATCATCACTACTGGACCAATAAGTAACATCATGATAAATGCAGAAAAAATTGAAGTTGTCAAAGATTTCATTTTAATTCGATCCACTATCAACACTCATGGAAGCAGCTGTCAAGAACTCAAATGATGTATTGCATTTGACGTCTTTAAAATCTTCAAGAGCAAATATGTTAGTTGCACCTGACCCAAACTTTGGTATTATCAATAGCCTCATGCATGTGAAAGTTGGGCAATGAATAAGGAAGACCTTAGAATAGTTGATGCATTTTACTTATGGTATTGAAGAAGAATATTAAAAGTATCATGGATTGCTAGAAGAACAAACAAATCTGTGTTGCAAGGAGTACATTCAGGATGTTCCTTAGAAGCAAGGATGATGAGACTTCATCTCTCGTGTTTTGGACATATTATCAGGAAGGACCAGTCCTTGGAGAAGGAAGTGGAGGGGTCATGAAAAAGAAGGGTGGCAGCAATGATCTCAAGTATAACAAAGATTGTGAGGATGGAGCAGGACCAGGAAACTTAATTCTGTTGTGTGTAAGGTTGTTAATGCATCGAATCAACGCAATAGTACCTGACAACAACACAAATGTCTGTTTTTAAGAGGTCCCAGTAATCTATTTTGTCTTCGGCTGCTTTTGTATTTAATTATGTTTGCCATCTATCATAGGACACAACTCTGTGCCTATTTTTTTTATTGACGATCTGTATAGTTCTAGGTTTTACATTTGGGTTTTTAGTTCATTATAAAGTTTTTAGTTCAGTTTCTTTTTGTGTATGGTGTGAAATATGGGTCTTATTTCATTTTTTCTGCAAATGGATTTCAAATTTTGTCAGCACTATTTGTTTAAGAGACTATCTCTTTTCTATTTATTGTGTCTGGGCCTTTTATCAAAGATTAGCTAACTGTAAGTGGGTGTATTTTCTTCTGGGTTCTCAATTCTGTTCCACTGATCTATATAACTCTCATGGTACCAGTACCAGGTTTTGACAACTGTGACTGTAAAGTAAGTTTTTAAATTGCTAAGTGAGAGGCTTCCAACTTTGTTCTTCATAGTAACCCGCAACTTTTCCAGTGTCTCTTTGCTTTCCAAATAAAGTTAGTGATTAATTTTTCCCATGTCTTTGATGTTGGAATCTGGATTGGGATTGCACTTTATCTATCTATATACAGGGAGAGATAGACAGAGAGTGACACTTGTTGTTAACTACTGTCAAGTTGTTTCCAACTCATTGACACCCTGTATAGGATTTCTGGGGTATGGCTGGTGAGTTTCCACCTCAGTCCTTGTGGTTCAAATAGACTTTCCAGTCCAGTGCTTATCCTACAATACCACACCAGGACTTCACAGAGATACACTAGGTACCACCAGTCCATGGGTTCTTAGAAAATGTTCTGAGTGAAAGGGTAGGCACCACTGGTCTGTGGGGGTGGGAAGATGGTGCCTTCTATCAGACTGTGATCCCCTATCAGGTAGAAGAATAGATGAGGGATGTGGGAGCATTCCAGGTCTGTGGGCCCCTGACACAAGACCTGCAAGGTATGGTGTGTGATGTGATTGCACTTACCTTTTACAGGGGAAAATCACTCTTGCCTGGTTCTAGACATGGAATCACTCCTGCTTGGAAAAATCAGGTGACGGGGACTTTGACTGGGAATATTGCTTGCTTTGTGTCAACAGATCCATTCTATGCATATCTTGCTAGCAGGTGGATTAATAATTCTTCGTTGGTTTGTATTGTTTCTTCTTCCACTTGGCACTCATTCTTATTTTTCAGCTTTGTCTTTAATTCCCAGTGCTCCAAAATTGTAATTTATATCCAATTCATTTATTTTATTGTGTCTTGGTTGGAAGAAATACATTATGAGTCATCTGACTATTCTGCCATCTTTAACTGCCTCCCAGCCACTAAGTTTTTTTTTCTGCTGCCTAATAAATGTGTATTATGCTTGATATATTGGTTAGCATGAATGGCTCTTCTTGAAGAAAGTCACTTCCAGTTGAACTTTCAAGATACTGATCCTGCAACATTCACAAGGTGACCCTGGGATATGTGGTCACTGATGAAACCCTGCCTGAATATCCACAGACTTATTCTTTAAGAAGCCAGTTCTCTTTTTTAAATAATAAATATAGCTTTGTGAAATAATGATATGACTGTAGTGGATACATGCTTCCTTATGTCTTCTATCTCTTTGACAAAGCTTGGCATGTCATTTATCAGAATCCCAGATGTGATATTGATTTTAAATTTAGGCAAGATTCAGAGTTTGTAAGGGCTGTTGTGGTAAACAGGGCTGCATTCCAATGTGAAATTTATCATATTTTTAGCATTCAGTATCTTTTTCTAATACAGTGGGTTAAACATATAACATTTCTCTAGCTTGCTGACATTCTCATTATAACTAGGACGCATTGAAGTGATGGACCTTAAGGAGATGCTGTCAAATGATGATGGCTAGTAGAATGATGGGAACAATATTTTGACTGGTAGAATGAGAAGAAGGGAAGCAATAACATAAAAACTACTTCAGAGAGGCAAAGGGGCATTTTCTCCATTTTTTTAATCTAAAGTGAAATAAAAAAGTAAAAAAGCCCCTTAAAAAGAATTGAAATAGAAATTAGTTTGTTATTGCTTTCAGATAAACTGGTAATTTTCCATTAAATGAACAGAAAATAAAACAGTCTAAACTTCAATAAAAGCTAGATTTGGGAAAAATTACTTTGTGCAGAAAGAAAATTTTGTAATTTATCCCAAACTGCGCTCACCAGATTCATAGCACAATGTAATCCTGGTCTATTACATACCACTCTGTGCAGCTAAACTTAAGTCACCATTTTTTGCCCTTTAAGATGAAATCATGCAGCTCAAACACTATTGTATTCTTAGAGCTTCCAGATTTATATATGTATATATAAAGTGTTTGTAGATATACAAATATATAATCTTACCTATGACTATAGGAAAAATTAACATTTTACTAAAGTTTAAAAGATGTTCACTAGAGATTGTTTAGATATGGTAAGCAGAAGTACTCTGTGGCTTTTTTTTGTTTTTTAATCAGATTTTCTGAGTACAAAAGTTTTATTTTCATCTTAAAATTTTTGGAAAATTCAGAATATGTGGAAGAAGATAAAAACACATTAAACTCAATATCCAAAGAAAAACATTTGGTGCTTTTTTTTTTTTCATTTTTTTGTGTATGAAAGTCTATCAAAAACTAGAAAATTGTTTTATAGACCATTTTAAAATATTTTTACCATTTGTGGCGCTGTGGGTTAATGCACCAGACTGCAAAGTCGTTTGAACTGCAAGGTCAGAGGTTCAAGCTCACCAGCTGCTCTTCAGAAACCCTATACAGGGTTGCTATGGGTCAGAATCTACTCGACAGCACTTCACAACAACAAGTGATACTTCCAAATAATGTTAAGTATAATTAAAAGTCATGATTCTAAATAACTACCTATTCTTTACATTTTTGACTCTATTATGATACTTTTACTTTTCTCTCATTAATTTGTGTTTTGTATGCTTCTCCCTTCTATACTACTTATTCTGTAAATATATGAGTCGGAACCGACTCCACAGCACATAACAACAACAACAACATACTGTAAATAACTCTATATTAAATATCTTTACATTAATCTCTGTGTATATCTCTGACTATTAGAAGAAATGGACATTTGTGATGCCCTTGATTCAAACTGAACAATTGTTTTCCACAAGTAATTTAATTTTTTACGTTTAACCTTTGTGAATAATTTTAAATGTAAATAATTTTAAGTGTAGTTCTGGTAAGTAATGTGATTTTTGGTGCAATCAGAATTTTTTTGTTTGTAGTTTCATGAACTTATGATCCTTTCTGATTTTTTATGTTCTTTGCTGTTTCTGTCCTACTTAGTCATTCTCTTGTTATATACACTATTTTCATTTTATCTTAAATTTCATTACTAATGACAATAATGATAAACTTGTGGAGTCGGTTCCAACTCATAGGGACCCTGAGTTCCTAGGGTTTCCAAGGCTGTATATTTTTACCGAAGCAAAAAGCCTCATCATTCTCCCACAGAACAGTTAGTAGTTTTGAACTGCTGACCTTGAGGTTAACAGCCCATTCAGTATTCAAATGACTCGTTCTGTTCAAATGACTGCATCTTTGTCTAAATAGAGGTTTCTCATGAGCACATTTAAGTATTCTGTAATGGCTATTCTTTCCAATGTTATCCATACTTTGTTATGATCCACACAGTCAAATGCCTTTGCAGAGTCAATAAAGGACAAGTAAACATCCTCCTGGTATTCTCTGTTTTCAGCCAAGATCTATCTGACATAAACAATGATAACCTTTGTTCCACGTCCTCTACTGGATCCAGCTTTAATTTCTGGCAGCTCCCTTTCTATGTACTGCTGCAATCGTTTCTGAATTGTCTTCTTTTTTTCTAACCCTACACTTTACCAACCATGATGTCCTTCTCCAGGAACTGTTCCCTTCTGATAATGAATCCAAAACATAGGAGATGAAGTCTCACCATCGTGGCTTCTAAGGAGCATTCTAGCTGTACTCCTTCCAAAGCAGATGTGTTTGTTATTCTAGCAACCCATGCTAGTTTTAATATTATTCTCCCATACTATAACTAGAATGTACCAATTCTTCTATGGCCTTCCTTATTCATTGTCCAACTTCCATATGCATATGTTGTTGTTGTTGTTGTTGAAGGACTAAATCCAAGCTGCACTGAAATCGCAGATGAAAACAAGGCTCCAGGAATTGAATACAAACTGAAATCTCTCAACACTGGAGGAGCTCACTCATCTATGCAAAGAAAGTTGGAAGACAGGAACCTGGCCAATTAATTAGAAGAGAGCCACATCTGTGCCCATTCCAAAGAGGTGACCCAATGGAATCCCAAACAGCCCACTGCTTTCAACTTGATTCCAACTTATGGCAACTCTACATAGGGTTTCTATGACTGTATTTCTTTATCTGAGCTGACAGCCTCATCTTTTTCTCTCAGAGTGGATGTTGGTTTTGAACTAAGCTCAACATCTATCCCAAGGCACCACCAGGTTTCTAGGTATTTGCACCATGCTCTAACCAACTAACTTCAGATATTGCCCAGTCACTCAAAATTAATTTATTCCAAGTCTATCAATATCTTCATTTTCTCACAATAACTGGCAACTCCTCTTGACTGTCCTACTTCTGTAATGACATGAGCAGTTTTCCATTGCACCAGCTTCAACAATGCAGGCAATTTTTACTCCACGTTCTCCTACAACTCAATTCTCACATTTAAATCTGTTGTCACACCTTCTTAGAATCCAAGCTGCGTAATCTAAAATGTTTTTAACTGAGCCTTTCTTTCCAGCCTCATCTCCCATATCTTCTCTCGTGGTCTACATCCTACCCTTAGACTAGCATTTATACGTTGCCTTTACATTATTTAAACTAATACAAAAACTTTTGCAAAGTACTTGTGGTTTTTGAAAAATCACATTTTGAAAGCTACAGGCTAGTGTCACTTACTTCACAAAATCTTACTTCTATTTTCTTTTTACCCACCCAAATGATCTTTCTATAATAAGACTTATAAAAATGTTTTAAAATTACAATCCATTTGTATTATAATTGTGTGCAGATGATTATAAAAATTATCAACTTTTTCTGTAATAAATTGCAAATTACTTAAAAGAAGGAAAGCTCCTATTTACCCTATTGTTTTATACCTATCTTCAATAAATCATTTCTGAACTGAATTTTGTTGTTTATATTAAGCATTGTGGAGCCATTTATGAGTCATGTTGTTGTTGTTGTTGTTGTTAGGTACCATTGAGTCGGTACTGACCCATAACAACCTTATGCACAGCAGAATGAAACACTGCCCAATCCTGGGCCAACCTCACTGCTGTTGCCACGCCTGAGTCCATCGATGCTGCCACTTGGCCAATCCATCTTGTTGGGGGACTTCCTCTTTTTCTCTGACCATGCACCTTACCAAACATGATATCCTTCTCC
>NW_006408746.1:2364478-2371779 GCF_000296735.1 Chrysochloris asiatica | reverse complement strand
TATGTATTCCATCTGATGAGGTCCATGTGTATAGTCATCTCTTTTGCTGCCTAAAGAAGGTATTTGAAATGAGTCATAGTGACCCTCTAAAGTATTTCCAAGGCACATCTTGTGGGTTTGAACAACTGACCTTGGAGTTAGAAGTCCAGTGTTTTTCCTATAGCACCACACTATAACTCTGTGCTAAATTTAAGTGAATTTAATTTTCCAACATATTTATCAAATTTTCAGGCAAAATAATTTACAATATTAAGCTAAGACTATCAAAAATCCAAAATTACATTATGTAGCTTATTTCTTGGAATAAATTTTATTGTTTTACCATTTGGACAGCAAAGAAAATATGAATAAACTACAGGAACCCCAGTTATGTAGTGGTCAAAGAGGTTGGCTATTAACCAAAAGGTTAGAAGTTTGAACCTACTAGCCATTCTGCTGGAGACAGATGTGACAGCTGGCTTCCATAAAGAAGCCTGGCTTCCATGGATGCCCTATTGGGAAATTGTAATCTGTCCTGTGGCGTTACTATGAATCAGAGTTGATTTGATGGCAATGGGCTTGGCTTGTTTTGGTCAGTAAATTCATGTTTAACTTTTAAATTGTAATCAAGTAAATCCTTTTAAGAGCAACACTTTTTTTTTTTTCTACATGACAAATTAAGTTATTCTGGATAAACATGCAGTATTTTGTTAGCAAAATGAAGCCACTTAAGCCTGCATTGCAATTTTACTGATTGGCACATATGAAAGACTGAAAAACAAATGTTGTTTTGCAAGGATGTTTTCTGTTTTCACAAATACACCCACGCTTGCTAAGAATGAATAATTTGGACCTAGAAGTTTCCTCTAGAAAACTTTGAAAATTCTTTAGTTTGATCAATCTTCCTACACAGTTTTCTAATTATTTGGGACATCTGCATGAAAATATGTTATTCAATTTAGCTGCTCATTCTCTTAATAACCATCAACTGAGTATTAATATTATAATTTCCTGAATAACTTTCTATTTGATTCTCATGTAAAGATATTGTTTTATATTTTCCCTGAAGCCTTGATTCCTTTAAGGATCATTTCCCATCCCGATACTATTTATAATCATCTGTGGTAGACCTCTGGTTTGTTTTATGGTTTGCTTTTTCTACTTATCCTATCAATATTCTTTTCTTCTGTTATAAGCTTCCAAGTTTCCTATGAGGAATCTCTATTAACCCCTCTTATTCCTTGTGGTCTGTATAGATGGGGTTGATTCCAAACTCTACAGGTGGACTCCAACCTGTGCAGTCAACAATGATTACAGTGTTGAATCCAAGGAATACTAATGAATCAAATTCAATTAAGAGAAATCAGCCTAGACACTAGTGGGAACTCATAGGATATTCTCTTTCCATTAGGCTTGTAAAACAGGAATGTGGCAGCATATGATAGGCATTAACCACAAGGTCCGCAGTTCAAACCCACTAGTCATGCCTCAGGATTCCTATGTTGTTGTTGTTAAGTGCTATTTAGTCGGTTATGATTCACAGCAACCCTGTTTAGTGTTTCCAAGGAGCTCCTGCTGACTTTGAACCACTGACCTTACATTTCAATCTGACCTTGCATTATCCCACAGCACAATACCAGGATTCCAGAAACCCAATACAGGCTCACTGCTAGTCAGAGCTGAATGAAAGCCCTTCTACAATGACACCAACAACAATAGCTCAGTAACTTCTGGACAGAGCCCATCTAAGAAAGAAGCCAAGAGAGGAAAACAGAACCAAAAGGTGGAGAGAGATTTCTGATACAATTTCTTGAGCACCTGGATTCAGATATGTCTTCCCTAGATATATTATGCAGTCAACCATTGTTTTAATTAATCCAGTTTGTAAATAAAATAGTTTAACTTTTATTCCATTTGAACTGATCTTTTATCATTGAAAACGGTGATATTCATATCTGGTATATCATAGTGCACTACAGATACTTGACTACCTTTCTCACTACTAAAGATGAATGCTAGCGCAGCCTCCTTCCACTCTGCAGCCATCATAACCAAGTCTAAATATATGACCTTCATTTAAAACACTAGAAATCCTGTTAGGTTTCATTTTAATCATCTTGTGCTTCTCAATATATGTCTGGGCAATGTGCAGCATCATTGTTTTATGTTGACATATTGACTTATTTTTACATCTGGAAATGTGCTTCAATCCTTTGTTTTGATAGTTCCTAAAACATGTTTTAAATTTAATATCATTTTTAGATAGTCAGAAACACATTAAAATGTAGATAATAACTCATACTAAAGTAATATGACCACAAATGAGTATTTGAGAAACATAATAAAGACAATTGGTAATTCTAAGAGTTGTCAGAGGAAATGGGTAAAACAGAATAGAGCATATTTAAAAAACCCTGACTCACTCCCCAAATTATATCACTTATTTGCCTATTGTACTACATGTACAACCACCGTTAATAATTTTACCTTTTGAATTTAATAAAATAAAAAATTAGTTGGAAAGTACAACTTAAGATGAACAAAGTTGGAGGCCTATCATTTCCTGATCTCAAAATTTACTACACAGCCACGGTGATCAAAACAGCCTGATAGTAGTACAACTAAAGACAAATAGATCAATAGAACAGAGTTGAGAACACATAGTAAATCCATCCAGATACAATCAGTTGCTTTTTGACAAAGGGTCAAAACATACTAAATGGGTAAGAGACAGTCTCTTTAACAAATAGTGCTGGCAAACTGGAAATCCACTTGCAGAAATATAAAACAGACCCATATCTCATACCATATATAAAAATAAACTCATATAGACCTAAATGTAAAACCTAGGACTATAAAAATGTTTACTGAAAAATAAGGGTCAAACTTAGGGATTCTGATACATGGCATAAATACATTATGAAACGTAATTAAAACACACAAATAGAAGAAGACAAACTATATGACTGGTACTTCCTGAAAATTAGATACTGAGGTACATTGAAAGATTTCACCAGAGTAAAAAGAGAACTCAGAGACTAGGGAAAAAAAAAAAAAATGTTTTCAATGACATATGAGACAAGAGGAAAAATCTTATTTATAGAATAAGATTTTTAGAATTTTATAGAAAACTACAACACCTCTACAAGGGAAAGACAAATAGTCCAATTAAAAAATGGGCAGAAGATATGAACAGATACTTCACCAAAGAAGACATTCAGGAAGCCAACAAATTTTTGAAGAAATGCTCTGCATTACTAGACATGGGAGAAATGCAAATCAAAACAACAGTGAGATATCATCTTACCCTAACATTAATTGCAAAATTCAAAAAAGTAGAAAACAACAAAAGCTGGCAAGAGAGTGGAAAGACTGGGACCCTCCTACATTGCTGGTGGGACTGTAAAATTGTGCAGTCCCTGTAGAAAACAGTATGGCACTTCCTCAAAATGTTGGAAATAACGATACCATGTTGCCAAAGAAATACGAGGCATGACACGAGTTGATATAATCACACCCATGTGTATTGCAGTACTATTCAATGGGTGTGAATAACAAAAAGATGGAGACAGACTAAAAGTCCAGCAATGGAAGAATAGATAAATAAACTTTGGTTCATGCACATTATGAAGTACTACACAAATTGAAGATCAACAATGAATCTGTGGAAAACCTCATAACATAGATGAGCATGGAGGACATCATGCTGAGTGAAACTAGTGAACCACATAAAGACAAATAGTGTATGAGACCACAATTGTGAAAACTCAAGAAAAGGTTTTCATGCAAAAAGAAACATTCTTTGATGGGTACCAGGGGTGGAAAGGAGGAAAGAATAATCCACTGGCTACAGTGAAGACCATGTTATCTTGGGTGTACAGAGAAGCAATTTACAACCAGAGGGAAGCTGGCAGAAGAATGATGAAGACAGGTGAAGACACAGGAAGAATGCAATGGTTAACAGGAGCAGTCCTGGCATGGATAAAGCACTGAACCATGAAGTTGGTTTGAATTGCAAGGTTGGCGGTTCAAACTCACCAAACACTTCTTGGAAACCCTATACAGGGTCACTATGAGTCAAAACTGACTGGCTGACACCTTACAACAACAGCAACAACAACAACTACACACAACCCTGCAATAACAGTGTTCTTCGGGTAGACACATGACTAGATACAGAGGCTATATGGGTATGGGAGGGAGAGGGGGAGCATATCCACAAATATAAAAAGATTTGACAGAGGATGTTTCTATATGGATATTTTTCTTTGCTGAAACACAACTATGAATGTGGTGGAGCATACAGGGAGAAAATGATGCAAACCTCTTGGACATTACCAAACATCTTAAGGCAATAAATTGATGCATCTGGTATCTCAGGACCATAGTCTCAAGGGACAATATGGTCAATTGACATAACATAGTCTATGAAAACAACGTTCTACAGCCTACTTTGGTGAGCAGCGTCTGGAAACTTAAAAGCTTATGAGTGGCCATCTGAAGTGAAACCTTGTGTCTTTCCATGACACGAGTTGAATGAATGAAAACTGAGGATTGTTAGCAGAAGAAAGAAGAATGATGAAAACTGAGGATTGTTAGCATCTGTTGGAACCCTGGTAACATAGTGGATTGTGAGCTGGACTGCTAACCACAGGTTAGTAGTTCAAATCTACCAGTTGCTCTTCAGAGGAAAGATGAGGTTTTCTACTCCCATGAAGATTTACAGCCCTGGAAATTCTATACAGGATTGTTATGAGTCAGTGGCACACAACCACCAGCACCAGTATCAATTAGTCCAATGGACAAATGGAGCATATGAACATCAGTGTCCATGACTCTGAGACCAGAAGAACTAGATTGGGCCCAGTAGTGTTGTGGGATAAAACACTGGACCACAAGGTCATTTGAATCACAAGGTCAGTGGTTCAAACTCACCAGTCACTCCTTGGAAATACTATACAGGGTCACTATGAGTCAGAACTGACTCAACGGCACTTAAAAACAACCACTACCAACTGTTCTGAAAGGAATCACATTAGAAGGTCCTGGATAGATTGGGAAGCAATGTGGAACAAAAATCAAAAGTGTAGAAGATCAGGCTTACTGGTCAGAAAGAGGTCTGGAATGGAATGCCTTTCGTTGTACTAATTGTCAACTAAGCAGTGGATAGGTATATAGTGGGGACAACAACAATTCGTGAGGAATGGTCACCATGGAATGGTTAACCAGTCAAGGTAAAAACGGCAACATTTACTTGGGAACAAAGTTCAAAGAGGCTGGGAAGGAGAATGGAATGGAAGTAGGAACTGCAGGAAGAAAGTGTGGAAATTGTTGTTTATTACATGAAAGGGGCTGCAAATATTGAAATGAAATAATGTGTCTGATTTGTTGGATGAAAAACTGATTATCTGCTCTATAAACCAATCAATTCATAATAAAAAAGTTTCCAAAAAAAGTAAGCTGGGTGGTAAACATATGACCATGTTTTCTACTGAAAAAATCAAAACACATAGCATGACATCCCTGGAAGAAAAAGAAAGAAAGAAGGAAGGAAGGAAGGAAGGAAGAAAAAGAAAGAAAGAAGGAAGAAAGGAAGGAAAAAAAATATATATATATATATGAAAATATAAGTATTCCAGACCATACATTCCAAGATTCAAAAAAAATTAACATGTAACTCCAAACTACACATGAAAAAATTTTCCTTATGTCTGACTGATACAACTTCAAAGGATGTTGTTTGTTTGTTTGTTTCCTAGTAAAAGTTACAGGAAACTAGAATAGGATTTGAAATAAATGGTTCTGCTTTTTCCCAACCTTCCACCACCTCACCTCACCCAATCCCATCCCACCCCCAAAATTGTTGTTGTTAGTGCCGTCAAGCTGGTGGGCTTGAACCGCCGACCTTGCAGTTCAAATGGCTTTGCAGTCTGGCGAATTAACCCACAGCGCCACACCAGGTCTCCATCCAAAAAACAGAGAAGTGCAAATTTTCCAAACTTCAAAAATGTTGTTGTTGTTGTTGTTAAGTGCCGTTGAGTCGGTTCCGACCCATAGCGACCCTGTACAGGGTTTCCAAAGCGTAAATTTTCTAAGCTTCATTTTCTTCATCAAGTCTGTTGACAAGGGACATTATATTACTGCTGACTTCTAGCTCACTATTCAGGTTAGAATCATAGAAAAAGCCTTAAAAATAGAACAGTTTCATTAATAAAACCCTTGTTTTACTCCAATTTACATGAGTTTCATTATGAAAAGTAATTGGCCTCATTGAATTTACTGTGGAAGTCAGTTAATATTTCATACAAATACACAGGGAAAATTTAGGATAATACAAGGTCATATATGTTGTAAAGAAACTGAGAAAGCCTCAAGTAAAAAAAAAATTTTAATTAAAAAGCAGTTGTGTTATGTACCGTGGAGTCAGTTGCGACTCATAGTGACCCTGCAGAGGGTTTCCGAGGCTGCAAATCTTTACGGGAGCAGAACGCCTCATCTTTCTCCAGTGGAACAGCTGGTAGTTTTGAACTGCTGACCTTGAGGTTAGCAGCCTGATTCATAACCACTATGCTACCAGAGCTCTTTTTAGGACTACTTAAAAGCACTCAAGCTAATATTAAATATTTAAATTTTGTGTGAATAAATGTCATGCTGGACAGAAAAATCTATGGTCCCACAAGCAATGAGTTTAATAATACGTTTTGGTGACTGTGTCATGGTCTGTATCAATGCCATAATAATTGAAAACTGCACTGGACAATTTTGCTTTTTTCTCCTCTTGTCTCAACTATTCCAGTCACATAAACAAAGTATCTGTCAGAGCTGGAAATGAATACAAAGCTTGATTTTTAAAGTGTATCATTTCACAAGAAATACTGAACAGACTTTTAAGTAAATAAGATCACTGGTACTCTCAAATTCCAGTTGCTATTCCTGACAGCTAGTTCAAAAGGCATATGGGTTTCAGATGGGCTACAATTTTTAAAAAGTATGTAATAAAGTTACTAAGATAATACTAGTATTCCTTCTGCCCCAATTAGTTCATTGAAAAAATTACAGGAAACAAATTTAAACTACCTTCCAATTGACAGTATAAATCAGAGAAAAAAATAGATGTATTTCTTTACTTGCTTTTGGAAGTAAAGGACACAGAGTCTGGAAATTAATGCATTACCACATATTAAGCAAACTCTGAAGTCACGTACAAGGGTAACTCAAAAAGTATTGTTACAAAATCCGCATTAGAAATCACATGGGTGATCTCACAATGGGACCAAAGGAAATCAAAAGAATAATAACAGAATACTATGAAGAGTTGTACT
>NW_006408746.1:2359532-2360563 GCF_000296735.1 Chrysochloris asiatica | reverse complement strand
AGAAGATGATTCATGGAGGGGATTGGAACCATGGCAATGAAATTATATACGATGGAATGAATGTAAAACTAAAGTTCTCTCATGTAAACTATCATATAATTCACAATAAAACATCAAAAAAAAAGTATTGTTACAAAATCATAGACAATTTTATTAAACAAAAAATATCAAAATGTGAAATTATTGTTGTTGTAACTATTGTCCATCTATCCCTATGCACTTCCAAAGGCAGTGTTTCAATCTTTGTAGCACTTCACCCAAAGAATTCTGTGCTCTATGATTTCTATTACATCAAAACAGCAGCTTTGACTTCCTTGAGGTAATCAATCATGTTTCCTTTAAATATTTTTTGACCTTTGGAAAAAAAGAAGTCTGAAGGGACAAAATCAGGGCTATAGGGTCGATGGACGTAAGGTACCCTAGAAATGATCATAGGGCAGTCCTTGCTACCCTTGTAAATAGTGCAAATGCATTATCTTGAGGAAAAAAATTCATCAGAGTAACTTTCCTGGCCTTTTACTCAAGGATGAAGTTTTCAATTTTTAAAAAACTTCTTAATAAGCCCCCATAATCATCCTGTTTCCTTTGAGAAAATCTATCAAGATTATCTTTGGCAATCCTAAATAAACAGTTGCCATGATCTTCTGAGCTGACCTATATGCTTCAAATGTAACTAGTCTGACAGATACCCTCTGAAGTCACTAATTTCTTTATACTTTTTTAAACGGTACCCTAATGCAGTCCTGGTGTGGTGCTGTGGTTTAATGCAACAGACTGCAAAACAATTTGAACTGCGAGGTTGGAAGTTCAAGCTCACCAGAAGCTCCTTGGAAACCCTATACAAGGTCGCTATGGGTCAGAACCAACTTGAAGGCACTTAACAACAACAGCCATGGAACCTATACATAGACCAAGAGGCAGTTGTTTGAACAGAACAAGGGCACACCGAATGGTTTAAAATTAGGAAAGGTTTGCACCAGGGCTGTATTCTACCACAATACTTAGTCAATCTGCATGCAGAACAAATAATC
>NW_006408746.1:2356662-2358913 GCF_000296735.1 Chrysochloris asiatica | reverse complement strand
TTCCGACTCATAGCAACCCAGTATAGGGTTTCCAAAGAACAGCTGGTGAGCTTGAACAGCCGACCTTGCAGTTCAAACGGCTTTGGAGTCTGGCGTGTTAACCCACAATGCCACACCAGTATAGCCCTGTTGTTGTTTTTGTTATGTGCCATCGAGTCGGTTCCTACCCATAGCGACCCTATACAGGGTTTCTGAGGGTGTAAATCTTTATGGGAGTAGAAAGCCTCATCTTTCTTCCACGGAGCAGCTGGTAGTTTCGAACCGCTGACCTTAAGGTTCGCAGCCCAATTTGTAACCACTACGCTACCAGAGTTCCTAGTTGTCCTTAAAAGCCAGGATGGCCAAACTTCATCTTCCAATCTTCAGATTTATTATCAGGAGGGACCAGTCATTGGAGAATGATATCATGTTTGGTAACGTGAAGGGTCAGAGAAAAAGACAAAGACCTCCAACAAGATGTATTGGCACAGTGGTGGCAGCGATGGGCTCAGGCATAGAAAAAATTGTGAGGTTGGCCCCAGACCAGGCAGTGTTTCATTCTTTTGTGCATAGGGTCACTGAGTTAGTACTGACTCAAATGGCACCTAACAACAGCAACAATAGAATAATGGTGTGGCACTGTAGTATAAATATCCACAAGATCAATAGTTCAAAATTACCAGAAGCTACTTTGCTACATGGAAAACCTATGTATCTATGTATCTATGTATCTATCTATCGATATGGATATGGTTATAGATATAGATAGCTAGATATAGATACTGTGAGGCCAACCTCACAAGCTACTTCGCTACTTGGAAAACCTATATATATATCTATATCTGTATATATATATATAAAGAGAGAGAGAGATCTCCACCACTCATCTGGCAGTTTGTTGTACTGTGGTGGCTTGTTAGTTGCTGTGATTCTGGAAGCTATGCCATCGGTATTTTAAATACTAGCAGAGTCAGCAATGGTGGACAGGTATCAGATTAGATTCTAGACAAATTACTTCCGAATGTTTAGTCACTGAAAACCTTATGAATAGCAGAGAAACACTGACAGATATAGTGCTGGAAATGAGCCCCTCAGGTCAGGAAGCACTCAAAATGTGACTAGGGAAGAGAGCCTCCTCAAAGTGGAATTGACCGTGATGACATGAATGGAGTAAAGCCTGTGGTAGAAAAGCCCATGGGACCTTTTACTGATGGGGCACGACTCAAAATGAAGAGAAATAGCTGTAAACATCCATTAATAATTGGAACATGGAAAGTGCAAAGTATGAATCTAGGAAAATTAGAAATTGTCAAAAATGAAATGGAAGCCATTAACATCAATATCCTAGGCATTAGTAACCTGAGATGGACTGGCATTGGCCATTTTGAATTTGACAATCTAATGGCTTATTATGCCGGGAATGACAAACTGAAGAGGAATGGTGTTGCATACATTGCCAAAAAGAACATATCCAGATTAGTCATGAGGTCCGATGCTGTCTATGATAGGATACTATTCATGTGCCTACAGGGGAGCCCAGTTAATACCACTATTATTCAAATTTACAAACCAAACACTAAAGCCAGTGAGAATGAAATAGAAGAATTCTACCAACTTCTTCAGTCTGAAATTAATCAAACATGTAATCAAGCTGTATTGATCGTTACTGGTGATTGGAATGCAAAGGTTGGGAGCAAAGAGGAAGGATCAATAGTTGGAAAATATGGCCTTGGTGATAGAAATGATGTTAGAGATTGAGTGATAGAATTCTGAAAAATCAATGATTTGTTCATTTCAAATACCTAAATACCTCCTTTAGACAGCATAAGAGGCAACTATACACATGGACCTCGCCAGATGGAATACACAGAATTCAAGTTGACTACATCTGCCGTAAGAGACGATGGAAAAGCTCTATATCATCAGTCAAAATAAGACCAGGGGCAGATTGTGGAACAGACCATCAATTGCTCATATCCAAATTAAAGTTAATACTGAAGAAAATTAAAACAAGTCCATGAGAGCCAAAATATGACCTTTAATATACACAACCTGAATTTCGAGATCACCGGAAGAACAGATTTGATACATTAAACACTAAAGACCAAATACCAGAAGAGTTGTAGGATGACATCAAGAATATAATACAGAAAGAAAGGAAAAAGTCATTAAGAAGACAAGACAGAAGGAAAAGATCAACATGGATGCCAGAAGAGACACTGAAACTTGCTCTCCAGCATAGAAATGCTAAAGCAAATGGAAGAAATGAGGA
>NW_006408746.1:2351624-2352837 GCF_000296735.1 Chrysochloris asiatica | reverse complement strand
ACCTGAATGTAAAATGAAAATCCTCACAACTGGACCAATAAAATAGCATCATGATAAATGGAGACAAGATTAAACTTGTCAAAGACTTCATTTTGCTTGGATCCATAATCAAAACTCATATAAGAAGCAGTTCAAGAAATTAAGTGACCTATTGCAGTAGATAAAACTGCTGCAAAAGACCTCTTTAAAGTGTTCTAGAGAGATAATGTCAGTTTGAGGACTATTGTGTGCCTGGCCCAACCCATGGTATTTTCATTTACCAAATATGCATGTGATAGTAGGACAATGAATAAGAAAGGATGGTGAAGAATTGATGCATCTGGGGGTGGGGGGAGGCTTGCAGGGTATACTCTTTGGTTGGTTGATGATGCATGGCATCATTGTAACTATGGCAATGATATGATGTACGATAGTAAAGCTATACAATGTATGAATGTAAAACTAATGTTCTCCCATGTAAACTATTACATAATTCACAATAAAACATATTTTAAAAATAGAATTGATGCATCTGAATTAGATGTTGAAGAAAAATATTAAAATTACTATGAACTTCCAGAACAACAAGCAAATCTGTCTTGGAAGAAGTGAAGTCAGAATGCTTCTTAGAATGCAAGATGTTGAGATTTCATCTCTCATACTTTGGATGTGTTGTCAGGATGGACCTGTCCCTGGAGTAGAACATCATGCTTGGTAATGTAGAGGGTCATGAATTCCCCTCAATGTGATGGATTAACACAGTTGCAGCAATAATGGGCTGAGACATAGTAATTATGAGGATGGTGCAGGGCATTGTTCATCCTGTCGTGCACAGGGTCACTATTTGTTGCTGTAAGTGCCATCGAGTCAGTTCAGACTCATAGCAACCCTGTATAGGGTTTCCAAGGAGTGTCAGAACAAACTCAATGTCACTTAACAACAACCACAACATCACACCCTTGAATAGATTAAGAAGGCCTAGGAACTCAGAAGTAAATTGAAGGGTCAACAAAAAAGATGGATTGACGCAGTGGCAGCAACAATGGGCTCAAACATAATGACAATTGTGAGGATGGTGCAAGACTGGGCAATGTTTTGTTCTAGTGTGCAGAGTTGCTATGCTATGAGTTAAAAACAACTGAACAGCATCTAACAATAATAACAGGAACTCAGGTGGCACCATGGATATGTATTATGCTATGGGGAAAAAAGACCCTAGATTCAAGCATGTTCT
>NW_006408746.1:2347217-2351349 GCF_000296735.1 Chrysochloris asiatica | reverse complement strand
ACTCAGGAATATATATTTAAACAACCAAAGGGCACATTCTGCAAGCCTGCCTCCTGGCTGCCAGTACACAAATTGTCTCTTTCCATGAGTCTAGAGCATTCAGCTGCTCTATTTCTCCACGTCCTCATTCTGCCTCCAACTCTGTAGCTGTTGTTTCTCTGGATAGGGCCCCACATTCCATTCATGCTCTTCTTCCTTGATGGTCCTAGGATCCTCTGTTCCTGGACTGTACATTTAACTACTCCCCCCGTTTAGTTATAAAACTTTTACCTTTATAGTTGTGACGGTCACAATTAGTCCTGATAACAATTATGTACTACTGAATCATAAGAATCTTTTCCCCGCCCCACAAAAAAAATTTTTTTAAAGACTCTTAGTTCCATCTCCTTTCACCAGACCTCTCTAAACAAGATGAAAACTGTCCAGTGGGGACTCTACCTTCTCCCACACATTCTGAAACTAAACTCCTTCTTGAAAATTTATAAGTCAGTCACTTTGTTCCTTTATGTTGTTGTTGTTGTTGTTATGTGCCATCGAGTCAGTACCGACTCATAGTGACCTTATGCACAGCAGAACAAAACACTGCCCGATCCTGGGCCAACCTCACTACTGTTGCCACACTTGAGTCCAGCGATGCTGCCACTTGGCCAATCCATCTCGTTCAGGGTCTTCCTCTTTTTTCTGACCCTCCTTTATAGCCACCTTATTTTAGGTAGCCACTGTCTAAGTTGCCCAACCCTATCAACCCTGTACTTGTATAGGGTTTTTGAGGAACTACTAGGGGGTCTGAAATGATGACCTTGCAGTTAGCAGTCCGGTGTTGTCCTATAGTACTATACCTTTTAATTAAAGTTTAAACAGTATATAAACTAAACAAAGATAGTGGTCTCAGATGATAGACACCTTCACTTCGTACCCAGTATACAGGCAGCATTTGCCCAGTACAGAGACCAATTGAATCACTTGACTCAAAGTCATAGTTTTCATTAAATATTATAGCAAACAAAGAAAATCATCACAAAATAATGATTAGTGGTAGGCCAATTCATCACTTTCACAGGCAGGACTACAGAAATGGGAAAAGACCATGATTGAGATATGTCCATACTTGCAGATTGAAAAGGGTTACAGAATCAGTTTGAGGGTTTTTAATTACTTGGTTATATGGTGGTTGAGATGTGACTCAGGATCATGTAACCCTGATTCATATCTACTAGGATCTCAACCTTTAACTGAAATTACAAAACATTTGTCTGGTGGGATATTTTTGATAAATGCCCAGTGTCATATTTACCTAGTGCAGCTATAACAGAAATACCACAAGTGGGTGGTTGTAATGAACAGACATTTCTTATCTCACATTTTAAGAAGCAGTCTAAATTCAGAGTGTTGGTGGACACACTCCAGTCCTGGTTCTTCTTTCTTGATGGTAGTTTTACTGCTGCTGCTGTTGCTGTTGTTGTTGTTGTTAAGTGTTTTCAAGTACATTCTGACTCACAGCAACCCCATATAGGGTTCTAAGGAGTGGCTGGTGGGTTTGAACCACCAACATTGTGATTAACAGTCCTGTGCTTAGCCTACAGAGCCACATCAGACTCCAATGGTGGTAGGAGGTCCCTGTAATCTCTGTTCGCTTCTCTCTCTTAGAATTGATGCTTTTGAGTTATGGTGTTGGAGAAGAATATTGAAAGTGCCATGGGCTGCCAAAAGAACCAACAGATCTGAGTTGGAAGAAGTGCAGCCAGAGTGCTCCCTGGAGGCCAGGATGGCAAACTTCATCTCTCATACCTCGGACATATTGTCAGGAGGGACCAGTCACTGGAAAAAGATACAATATTTGGTAAGGTGGAAGGTGAGAGAAAAAGTGGAAAACTCCCAGCGAGATGGATTGGCAAAGTAGCAGCATCGATGGGCTCAAGTGTGGCAACAATTATGAGGTTGGCCCAAGACCAGGCAGTGTTTCATTCTGTTGTACATATGGTCGCTATGAGTTGGTGCTGACTCAATGGCACCTAACAACAAACAAGTAAAAAGTATCACAGGCCATATCACAGGGAAACTCCCTTATTTGAGATGGAATTAAGGGTGTTGTACTTTACCTTGGTATGGCACTGTAGGATAAAGCGCTGGACCACAAGGTCAGTTTGAGCCATAATGTTGATGATTCAAACTCACTAGCCATTCCTTGGAAACCCTATACAGGATCACTATGAGTTGAAAGCGACTCAAGGGCACTTTGCAACAACAATCTTCCCTTCCTTAATACTTTTACTTATTTATCACATCATATCACATCCTGGGGACCATCACATAACTGCCACATTACATAAATGCACAACCATTGAGAATCATGGTACCTGCCAAAGTGACACATATTTTTAAGGGTTACAATTTAATTCATGACAACTAGGTAAATTCCCTAACCCTTTCTGTCAGACTACAATCTTCCTGAAAGCAAGCTGACCCTCCCTGAGCATAACCTGGACTTGTCTAAACATAGCTACATTGCTGGTTTAATGGTAAGCAAGCTTTGGGGAAGCAACAAAGAACTAAAATGGAGTCTGAATTTACATCAAGACTTAAAATGGAATTAGGGCTTCCACTATAGAATGTAGCCTTTCAAAATCTAAACATGTTAGAATGCAAGCTCTCTTGCTGTTGTGTTGTTATTGTTCTGACTAATAGAAACCCTCTATGAAGTTTCCAAAGAGTGGCTGGAGGGCTTGAACTATGAACTTGTGGTTAGTAGCTCAGTGCTTATCCTACAGGGCTATATCAAGACTCCATTTAAGCTGTAATGCTCTGGTAGCGTAGTGGTTACAAATCAGGCTGCAAACTGCAAGGTCAGCAGTTCGAAACTACCAGCTGCTCTGCGGGAGAAAGATGAGGCATTCTGCTCCCATAAAGATTAACAGCCTCAGAAACCCTGTGCAGGGTCGCTATGAGTCGGAACTGACTCCACGGCACATAACAACAACAACAACAAGCAATATAATTACACACTTAAACAGAGACACACATGTATTATTCAAACTTAATTAAAAAATAACACTTTGTAATCATTTCTGTCCTCCAACAATCTAATTCTATGCAATCTGGGTCCCTATTCAAATTCTGTCCTCTCTTTAACCTTTCAGGTCAGAGTCGAACATGTAACCTACTGCACCACCAGAGATATTTATTGAGTACATATTCCAGATGTTAGAAGGATGCTCCTAAGCCTGAAACAGCTTAAAGTTAGTTAACATAGGATACAGTAATACAGAAGAGGCCATTAGACTGACATGTCTCCAAGATCTGACTCCTAAGTAAGCAAAAGGAAGCCTGCTAAACTCACGTAACTTAGAACCCAGGTTCCAAAAAGTTAAACACTCAATTCCAACCAAAATATTGCTAGTTTTCTTCACTTCCATATTTGCCTGATAATATATGGAAGCTATGCTGTGGTGTCATAAGATAAGCACTGAACTACAAGTTAGATTTGAACAGCAAGATCTACAGTTCAAACTCACCAGCCACTCCTCAGAAACACTATATAGACTTGCTGTGAGTCGGACCCAACTCCAAGGCACTTAGCAGCAACTCCTTTGGAGTTCCCATCTACTTTCAGTTTGGTTCACCATAGATTCATGAATTGCTGTCTGTGAATAAAATCACCAAAATGTTATTAAAGATTATACATTTCTTTAACAGAAGGCAAGATACAGATAAAAAAGATACAAACAGCCCAGGGTAATTGTCGATAATGGGCTATGTGAACAGAAATGTTGAAGACATTGAGAGTACAGAGGCTGAGAGTGAAGGGAGACTTGATGGAGGAGGTGAAGTTCAAAGTTGGCATTGAAGAAGTATTCCTAACAAAGAGCCAGAAAGAAAGAGGCCAGACAGCGTGAGAAAGATTCAGAGTCAGAAAGGTCCAACAGAAAAGAGTCAGGAATGTGCAACTTGGGCTACTACCAGCAACCTCCCTTGAGGGCCTTCATTATTGTTATGTTGTTGTTAGGTACCATTGAGTCGGTACTGACTCAGCGATCCTACACACAACAGAATTAAACATCGCCGCTCCTAGGCCAACCTCACAATTGTTGCCACACTTGAACACATTGATGCTGCCAGTTTGCCAGTCCATCTC
>NW_006408746.1:2343525-2344977 GCF_000296735.1 Chrysochloris asiatica | reverse complement strand
GAAAGCTGGAGAGTGAATAAGGAAGACCATAGAAGAATTGATGCAGTTGAGTTATGGTGTTGGAGGAGAATATTGAATATACAATGGGATGCCAAAAGAACAAACAGATCTGTATTGGAAGAAATGCGACCACAGTGGTGTGGATATGCAATGGACCACAAGGTCAGTTTGAATCACAAGGCAGGAGGTTCAAACCCACCATTCCTCCTTGGAAACCCTATACAGAGTATCTGTGAGTCAGAAAGGACTCAAGGCAGTTAGCAACAACAATGACAAAAGCTTCTTAGCAAGACAAAGTAAACAATTACAATTAAATGTGCAAAGGCCAAGAGCTTCTTAGGAAGACAAAGTAAACTATTTTAATTAATGTGCGAAGACAAGAGTTAGAAAAACCAAGAGAAGAGCTCACCTAATGTTTCTCAAGCTGAAGGAACTGAAGAAAAAATTCAAGCTTGTACTTGCTATATTGAAGGATTCTAAATGCACAAGCCGCTCCTTGGGTACTCTACACAGGGTCTCTATGAGTCAGAATTGACTGGATGGTACTTAATAACAACAACATGGACAAAATATAAGATGATACAGAAACATCAATAGGTGGATAGGATATACAAAATCACTGTATCAAAATATTAGTCAATGTTCAAATATTTCAAGCTGTACCATAAGATCAAGAACCAATGTTGCTGGAGCAGTGTGAAAAAAAAGCAAGAATGGTCCCCCAGATTGACCAAAGCCCACGCACCCGTCACATCCCCAAGTCCAGTGCCTGCAGCCCGCTGAGGAAGCCACCTTGCCCAAGAGAAAGGCTAAAGGGGATGCTAAAGGAAATAAAACCAAGGTGAAGGATGAACCTCAGAGGAAATACACAAGGTTGTCTGCTAAATCTGCTCCTCCAAAGCCAGAGCCTAAACCTAAAAAGGTCCCATTGAAGAAGGGAGAAAATGGGAAAAAGGGGAAAGCTACTGCGGCACGGATGGGCATAACCCTGAGAAAATGGAGATGCCAAAACAGATCAGGCACAGAAAGCTGAAGGTACTGGGGACGCCAGGTGAAGTGTGTGCATTTTTGATAACTGGGTACTTCTGGTGATTGTACAGTTTGACACTTTTTTTTACATTTTTATTGTGAATTGAGTGATAGTTTACATGGGAGAACATCAGTTTTACACTCATTGTTTTGTAAGGCCAAATTGTCCTATAATAGTAAACAATTTTTAAGAAAGGCTCAGGCTGAAGTGGAAAATTTTTAGCATTAACAACTCCCTGGATGCAGAAACCCTCTTCCCCCTTAACTCTGGCTAAACTTGGCTGCTGTAACACTGCTTATGCAAACTCCTCACATCTGAGTGGGCCCTCCAACAGGACGCTGCCGGCCAACCAAGGTTAACCTTCAGAAATAACAGCCAGCCAAAGTTAACCTTGAGAAGGAACTGTCCCAGCAGATGTACCC
>NW_006408746.1:2340529-2341812 GCF_000296735.1 Chrysochloris asiatica | reverse complement strand
TTGTTGTATACAGTTTACATTTGTCTGTCCATGTCCTGCCTGAATACCATGATTGTTCATTAAAAGTATCTTTAATAAAGCCAGATATCGTTTAGGGAAAAAAAGAACCAATAGTATTGAAGGAAGAAGTCCAAGCTGCACTGAAGGAATGCGTAAAAATCAAGGCTCTTGAAATTGAAATATTTCAACAAAATGATGCAGTGCTAGAGACACTCAGTCATCAATGCCAAGAAATTTGGAAGGCAGCTATCTCACTGACTAATTAGAAGACATCCATATCTGTGCCCATTGCAAAGAAAGGTAAACCAATATAATGCAGAAATCATCAGACAATATCATTGATATCACAGGTATGTAAAATTTAGCTGAACGTAATTGGAAAACAGTTACAGTAGCTTATCGACAAGAAGTTGCCAGAAGAGGACGTGAAAAAAGGAGTAACAGGTAAAGTCAAATGGATCTTGGATGAAAGCAGAGAGTACCAGAAAGATGCTTACTTGTGTTTTATTGACTATGCAAAGACATTCAGCTGTGTAGCTCATAACACATTGTGGAAACCTAGCAAAGAAGAGCAATTCCATAACACTTAATTGTGTTCATGAAGAACATGTACATAGACCAAAAGGCAATGTTTAGAATAGAACAAGGGGATACTGAATGATTTTAAATTGATAGCATGGATCTACTGGCCTAACAAAATGGAGTTTGGTTAGTCATTTTGTCTTGGCAAATGAGGATGTGAGTTTGAAATTAGCCAAGATGACTTCATGGAAGCAGGAAAACAGGATGTGCTTAAACCCACCCAGACGCTTATCTCAGGAACTAAGTGGCTTGGACCCTAAAAGGTAGAATGTTCTATAAGGACTATTGCCTTATAGTTTCTTTTTCCCTAAAGGTAGAATGTTTGAGGAAGTTTATTGCCTTATTGTATCTGTTTCCAAAGAGTGCTATCCTGATGTTAAAATAGATTCAGTGTACATTCAAATGTAATTTATCCTTTATCATATTCCTGCTCTTCATAATGGGCAGGACGGTATAAAGAAATTATTCTTCCTATTCTCCAGATGGCTGCTATTGTTGTTAGATGCCATCAAATCAGTACTGACTCATAGCGACCCTATGCACAATAGAATGAAACGGTGCCCGGTCCTAGGGTAAAATGACAATTGTTGCTACACTTGAGCCCATTGATGCTGCCACTTTCACAATACATCTTGCTGGTGTCTTCCTCTTTTTCTCTGACCTGCCACATTACCAAACATGTTATCCCTCTCCAGTGACTG
>NW_006408746.1:2338440-2339354 GCF_000296735.1 Chrysochloris asiatica | reverse complement strand
AATTCTCACAATTGCTGCTACACTTGAAACCATTGCAGATGCCATTGTGTCAATACATCTCATTGAGGATATCTCTCTTTCTTGTTGTCCCTCTACTTTACCTATCAAGATGTCCTTCTCCAGAGACTGGTACCTTCTGATAATATGTTCAAATATGAGAGACAAAATCTGGCCATCTTGTCTTGTAAGATGCATTCTGGTAATACTTTTTCCAACACAGATTTGTTTGTTCTTCTGGCAGTTTATGTTATCTTTAATATTCTTCTCCAGCACCATATTTCAAATGCATTCATTATTTTATGGTCTTCCGCATTGATTTTCCAACTTTCACATACATAAAAGGCTACTGAAAATACCATGATTTGGATCATATGCACCTTAATCCTTAAATCGAAGACTAAATCTTGTGCAGTAGATTTGTCTAATGCAATGTTTTGTTTGATTACTCAACTGCTGCTTCCATGAATATTGATGGTAGATCCAAGCAAAATAAAGTCTGAAAACTTCAGTCTCTTCTCCATTTATCATGATGTAATTTATTGATCCAGTGGTGAGGATTTTTATTTTCTTTACACTGAGGTGCAACACATACCAAAGATTGTAGTCTTTGATCTTCATCAGTGTTTCAAGTCCTCTTCACGTTCAGCAAGCAAGGTTGTATCACCTATATATTGCAGGTTGTTAATGATTCTTCCTCCAAGCCTGATGTCACATTTTTCTCCATACAATCCATTCTCACTGATTGTTTGCTAAGCATACAGACTGAAAGTGAGTGCAAGAATACAATCCTGTTGTGCATGTTGCCTGATTTTAAACCATTCAGTGTTTGCTTGTTCTGATCAAATGAGTACCTTTTAGTCCATGTTCTTCATATGCACAATTCAACGTTCTGGAATGCTAAGTCTCCATAATGT
>NW_006408746.1:2302257-2319436 GCF_000296735.1 Chrysochloris asiatica | reverse complement strand
TGATGTAATTCAGGATTTAATTTGTACCTGTTTCCATTTTAATCTGTCTTTCTCCCACTCCACATCTCCCTTAAGGCTTTTTTCCTAATGAATAACAGTTCAGGGCTGGCTGTGGCCATTTTGTACTGCCATTTGGTTTTAAGCAGGGTCTTTCCCTTTAAATTCTGCTGAGTAGATCTGTGTGCATGCCTAGTGGAACCCCTTTGAGGGGGTGGGGGGAGGACAATGTCCAATCTCTTAGGTACCCCCTCTAGTCACCAGAATGGAGGTGCACAGATAGGGATAGACCAATGAACTGAGACAAATAACAAAAGAATGCCCACACCTTTATTTCAGAATATTGGTCAGGTGTCTGCAATGGCTTTGATCCTTCCTCAGCTCTATCTCACCCAAGATGGCCACTCTGGATGCTGCTGAGGCTGGCTGATCAGTAAAAACAGTAGTTTTCTTGCTTCTGCTACAAATTCTACTGGCTGTAAGCCTTCAAGCTTTCTAAATTCCTTTATAAGTAGTTCAGAGTTCTGGGACCATCCTCTGAACCTGCTTCATCCAGTATTCTGTGTTATTACTGCCAGAGGTTTGCACCACATGTCTCCCTAATCTGCCACTAAGTCCCACCCTCTCTTTTTTGCTCTTTTAAAAGGTCTCACAATGCATTTTTTAACTAATATAAACTTTTTTCTTGGGTATCAATAATTGGCATAATAAACTAAGTAATTCCTACTTTTAAAAAAGTAAAGTTGAGTAACTATGGCTTTTTAAAAAAAAATGTAAAGAAGCAATAGTCAAGGAAAAGTGCTGAATAGCAACTGAGGTCTTAAAAACTCATGAGCAACCATCTTAGATACAATTATTAGTCTCTTCCTGTCCAGAGACAAAAAGAATGGTGAAAATTAAAGATGCATAGAAGCAATCCTATGGACCATGTGAACATCAGTAGTCATCACCCTGAGGTCAAAAGAACCAAATGGTGCCTGGCTACCAATAACAACTGCTCTGAAAGCAACTACATTAGGAGGTCTTGGATAGAGTAAGTGAAAATGTGGAAAAGGACTCAAAATCATAAAAAAAAAAAGAAAAGAAAAAAAGCTTTGTGATAAAATAGAGATGGAAGAAACCCGTTTTGACTGAAAGTAACCCTGCATGGGGTTTCCAAGCCTTTAATCCTTTTTTCAGGGGAAAAATAACTCATCTTTCTCTCACAGACAGTCTGGTGGGTTCAGCCACCAATCTTGTAGCTTGCAGTTGAGTGCTTAGCCTATGGAGCCACCACACCTACTATATAATTAATGTCCTTATAAAATATAAGATACACAGAGATAAGAAGACAGTCATATGAAGATGCATCAACAAGCTACCATAAACTAAAAGAGATGCATGATTTTTTTTTCAGCACTCTCAGAATGAATCAACATGGTTGCTACCCTAATTTGAATTTATAGCCTTTATTACTGTGAAAAAAATACATTCCTGTTTAAAAGCAATCTAGTCTATGGCATTTTATTACTACAGTTACCCAAAACTAATGCACACCTTAAAGGTCTGGCTCATATACCTGTCTAATTGGACACAAGTGTCTCTTATCTCTCACCAAATCACCATTTGGTTTATATGAGGGACTCAGCTGCCCTTTTTGTTTCTTCTCCTACCTTGCTACCTTGTATTTCTTACACTCAGGTAAAATGAAAGCCATTAATCCTAGAAAGAAGTTAGGGATACCCTAAACTTTGTTATTAGTTCAATAAAGAGAACCTCTAATAGGTTCCTTCTAACTCTCCTGAGAATATTGTATAATTATAAAAACTGTCTTTAAAATCAGCCAACCTGCATTTTTAGACACTACAATCCTGCCATATGCATCTTCTTTTTGTCCCTATTTTGTATCTTCTACTCTCACTCTGTCTTTTATTGTCAAGTGTTGTTGTTTTTAGTACAGTTCTAAGAGCCTTTCCAAATAGATGTGGTCCCAGATATTAGATCTAGTATGTTCCCCTGGAGGTGCCAGTCAGCAAAATTAATCTAAAGTTCATGAATCTGTCTCTCCTGGAAAGAAGAATAATCTTGTTTCTGAGCTCTCAAATGAACCAAGGTACTTATAAATTAAAATACCTACTTAGATTTTTTTTTAAATATAAGTACTTGTGTCAATAAAAATATTTGAAATAATGATAAATAAAATCCTGAGTCAGTAAAAATTTTCTTCAGTACCACCCTCTTTCCTTCACTCCTCCCTGCAAATCCTGCAGGTGTTACCTCTCTTATTGTTCCTTATTGTTCATCAGACTAGGATGTCCCCTGCAGATGCTACCTACAGTTGTGCTATGAAGACTTTCCCTCACATTTGAATAGAGGATTCTTAAGAAGGTTAGAAAGCGCCTGATATAAGAAGTTTCCGTTTCAATTTTTACTCTGCCAGCTTTTAATTTAATTTAATTTAAGTTAAGTTAATTTAAGTTAATTTAATTCTTTTAGTTTTACCTTCTAAAAATTAAGGTATCACCAACTAACTTTTAGGCTGGTTATGATAATGAAATGATGTTGTTGTTAAGTGCCGTGAAGTTGATTCTGACTCATAATGGCCCTATATAGGATTTCTAAGGAGCAGCTGGTGGGTTTAAACTGTTGACCTGATGGTTCACAGTCCAGTGTTGATCCTATAGCACAACAAGTATCTACACCTAGTAAATCTCAAAATACAATTGTGTTTTCTATATGCTCTACTGTGTGGTGAGGTGCTGTAGGATCAACACTGGATTGCTGATTGAACCACAAGTTCAGCAGGTCAAACCCACTAGTTGCTCCTTGGAAACTCTATACAGGGTCACTATGAACTAACTAGAAAGTACTTGACAACAACAATCAAATGGGGTGATTCTGTAGGATAAAGCATTTGACTACAAGGTCAATTTGAACCATAAGATTGACAGTTCAAGTACACCAGTCGCTCCTAAGAAAGCTGTACAGGGTGGCTATGAGTCAGAAACAACCCCACAGCACTTAATAACAGCAATCAAATGTATTGGAGAAAATGCATTTATTCTGTTGCACTAATGAGTAAAACGGGATTGTGGTAAAATAAGCCCTGGACTGTGAAATACAAGTTTGGTGGTTTGAGCTCATCAGACGATCCGTGGGGGAAAGATGAGGTTGTCTGCTCCCACTAAGAGTTACAGCCTTGGAAACCCTATACAGGATGGCTGTGAATCAGAACTGACTTAAAGTCACTGACAACAACAAATTTTCATTATTCTGCCACTTATATGCTCTGGTGCTATGTGATAATGAGTGGACCACAGGTTGGTTTGAGCCTCAAGGTCGGTGGTTCAAATTCACCAGCTACTCCTTAGAAACCCTATGAAGGGTCACTTTGAGTCAGAACTGACTTCAACAACAACAACAAAATGTATCACCACATTCATGGATATGCCTAGGTAATTCTTACATATACATAAGATCTACAAGATTCTTAGAGAGATGCAAATTTTTAGCAGGGGTGGAACCTGAATGACTCAGTTCAAAGCCCTGTTTCCAATTAGCTTTCCTAGTGGCAGTTTTCATATCAAGAGATAGTTTGCCAAAAATTCCCAATATATTTTGGAACAAGAAAGTCTGAAACTTGATTTTTGGAACCAGTGCTTTGCATCATGCTCGTTTTTTAAACACTGTTTCTTTTTAAAATAGGAGGGTACTGGCAAAGAGTCATACTATTAAAGAATCAGCACAGATCAGAGGTACAAGACAATACTTTAAAGTTTAATGCAATTACTTCAGTAAGTTCTTGAAAGTGTTTCTAGGCATTAACAGAACACTGTAAATGAGAGATTGCATTATGTTTATAAAATGGAGAACTAAGGTACACACTCCAGGAATGGGCAAAGCAGAGAATAAAAACAATTCCCTAAGCATAAAACTAGACCCCCCTTACACAATGAGAACTCTGTTATTTAATTTAAAGCTTGAATCACTCTACTTTTCCATTCAAATATCAAGAGAAAACAAGCCCAAGCAGCTCCAGCTTGAAGATTAGAATGGGGCTCCCAGGGAGCCAGAATGGAAACCCACTCCATCACAGAAGATAGGCCCTTTAAAATTCCTAATTTTGTTTTCTTATTTGTTGCCTGGCATATCAGATTGCTTCTCCTAATTTATTCCAGCTGTTTCTCTTGAAAATATAGGGTTTACTATTTGCTGTGGGCCTCAAAGAATACAAAGAAATAGTAAATCATCAAATCCTGATTATCGAGTCAAAGGAATAGATATTGCTTTAACTAGAGAAAGACATGGGAATGATCACTGGGTATTTCCAACTTTAAATAATAGGCAAAGGTTTATGGTTAATGCATAAAAGTCTGACAGTGTCAAGGTATTACATGTCAAGTATTAATATATGAATGATAGAATCCCAAAATATGTTTATCTGACTACTTGCTAATTGTTTTTGTTAATCGCCTTCAAGTCTGCTCTGAATCATAGTGACCCTGTATAAGGTTTCCAAAGGAGCACTGGTAACTTAGTAGTTATGAGTAGGGCTGCTAACCTCAAGGACAGCATTTTGAAACTATCAGCAGTTCTGCTGGAGAAAGATGAGGTTTTCTGGTCCTGCAAAATGTACAACTTAATAAATCCTATACAAGGTCGCTATGAGTCAGATCCAACTCCACAGGCCATAGCCAACCAACCATAGGGTTTCCGATAAGAGGCTGGTGGATTTGAGCTGCCAAGCTTGTGGTCCAGTGCATTATCTTGTAGCACCACACCAGGACTCCATGCTAATTATAGCTGCAATGAAATACAATTCATATCATTTAAATCTGAATATAAATGTATTTGATATAAAGCCATTATTACTGATAATTTTCTGTATTTTATTACAGTTCATCTTGATACAAGACACAGAAATCTCTAATGTTAATATCATAACTTCAAAATACCTCCACCAACTTGTTAATTTCAGCCTCAAAAGCAGATTATAGCAACATTGGGTTAAACTATAATAAGATTGAACTTTATGTATTTTTCCATTTAAATGCTCATCCTGTTTATAGGTTAAATTATTTCTAGAACTGAAAATAAGGGAAAGAAAAAGTCAATGTTTTGAGCAACACTGGTGCAAATAGAACAAAACTAGTGAGAAAAAACACAATTCCATACACATATTTTATGTTAATCTCTTTTTCAAAATATACACATATTTTTGTTTAAAGAATGAATCACAACTGCCTACTAGGTAGATCTGCTCTATAAAAACAACTAAAGAAAGGAACAAAGTATCTGAAGTGTCAAAATGAAATTAAAATCCCCACCAGCAGTGTTTTCATTGTTATTGTTAGGGTCCATTGATCAGTACTGACTCATAGTGACCCTATGCACAACAGAATGAAACACTGCCCCATCGTGAGCCAACCTCAATTGTTGCCACGCCTGAACGCATTGATGCTGCCACTTTGCCAATCCATCTCGCTGGGGATCTTCCTCTTTTTCTCTGGCCCTGCACCTTATCAAACATGATATCCTTCTCCAATGATTGGTTTGAAAATGTAATGTGCAGAGTTTGATAACCATCTTTCAAACATGTTGTTGTTGTTAGGTACCATCGAGTCGGTACCGACCCATAGCGACCTTATGCACTGCAGAACAAAACACTACTCGATCCTGGGCCAACCTCACTACTGTTGCCATGCTTGATTCCATTGATGCTTCCACTTGGCCAATCCATCTTGCTGGGGGTCTCCTCTTTTCATCTGACCCTCCACCTTACCAAACATGATATCCTTCTCCAGTGACTGGTCCCTCCTGACAATATGTCCAAAGTGTGACAGACAAAGCTTGGCCATCTTGGCCTCCAAGGAGCACTCTGGCTGCACTTCTTCCAAAACAGATCTAGTGGCTCTTTTGGAAGCCCATGGCACCTTCAGCACTATCCTCCAACACCATAACTCAAATGCATCAATTCTTCTATGGTGTTTCTTATATCATTGTCCAGCTTTCGCATGCATATGAAGTTATTGAAAACACCATAGCTTGGGTCAGGCACACCTTAGTACTCAAGCTGACATCTTTGCTCTTCAACATTTGAAAAATGTCTTGTGCAGCAGATTTGCCTAATGCAATGCATCATTTGATCTCTTGACTGCTGCTTCCATGAGTGTTGATTGTTAATCCAAGAAAAATGAAGTCCTTGACAACTTCAATCTTTTCTCCATTGATAAGAATGTTGTTTATTGGTCCAGTGGTGAGAATTTTGTTTTCTTTACATTGAAATGCATATCCATATCGAAGGCTGTGCTCTTTGATATTCATCAGTAAGTGTTTTAAGTCCTCTTTATTTTCAGCAAGCAAAATTGTATCAAATGCATATCACAGGTTCTCTAATCCTGATGTCACATTTTTCTTCATGTAACGCAGCTTCTCAGATTATTTGCTCAGCATACAGATTCAGTAAGTATGGTGAAAGAATACAACTCTGTCGCACACTTTTCTCAATTTTGAACCATTAAGTATTCCCATCTTTTCTTGATGCATTCTGCATCATTCAATAATTTGAATGACCAAGAAGCAGTTGTTCGAACAGAACATGAGAACACTGAATGTTTTAAAATTGGGAAAAGTGTGAGACAAGGTTGTATTCTTTCACCATACTTATTCAACCTGTATGCTGAGCAAATAATACGAGAAGCTGGGTTCTGTGAAGAAAAATGTGGCATCAGGATTGGAGGAAGACTCATTAACAACTTGCAATATGCAGATGATACAACCTTGATCGCTGAAAGTGAAGAGGACTTGAAACATTTACTTATGAAGATTAAAGAGCACAGCCTTCGATATGGATTTCATCTCAATGTCAAGAAAACAAAAATCCTCACCACTGGACCAATAAACAACATTCTTATCAATGGAGAAAAGATTGAAGTTGTCAAGGACTTCATTTTTCTTGGATCAGCAGTCAAGAGATCAGACGACGTATTGCACTGGGCAAATCTGCTGCACAGGAACTTTTTAAAGTATTGAAGAGCAGAGATATTAGCTTGAGGACTAAGGTGTGCCTGACCCAAGCCATTGTGTTTCCAATAGCCTCATATGGATGCAAAAGCTGGACAGTGAATAAGGAAGATCGTAGAAGAATTGAAGCCTTTGAGTTGTGGTGTTGGAAGAGAATACTGAAAGTGCCATGGACTGCCAAAAGAACCAATAGATCTGTTTTGGAAGAAGTGCAGCCAGAGTGCTCCTTGGAGGCCAGGATGGCTAAGCTTCGTCTCTCCTACTTTGGACATATTGTCCGGAGGAAACAATCGTTGGAGAAGGATGTCATGCTGGGTAAGGTGGAGGGTCAGAGAAAAAGAGGAAGACCTCTAACGAGATGGATTGGCCAGGTGGCATCATTGATGGACTCAAGTGTGGCAGCGGTAGTGAGGTTGGCCCAGGATCGGACATTGTTTCGTTCTGCTGTGCATGGGGTCACTATGAGTCGGTTCTGACTCGATGGCACCTGACAACAACAAGTGTTCCCATGTTCTGTTCAAACAACTGACTCCTGGTTCTTGTACAGATTCCTCATGAGCACAATGAAGTGTTCCAGAATACTCAAACTTTGCAATGTTATCCATAGCTTGTCATGAGCCACACAATCTAAAGCCTTTGCATAGTCAATAAAGCACAGGTAAACATCTTTCTGGTAGTCTCTGTTTTCAGCGAAAATCAATTGTACATCAGCAATGGTATCCCTTGTTCCACATCCTCTTCTGAATCTGGATTGAATCTCTGGAGTTCTTTGTCAATGTATTCTTGCAGTCATTTCTGCATTACCTTTAGTAAAACTTTACTAACATGGGATATCAAAGGTATTGTCTGATGATTTTCGCATTCCATTGGGTCACCTTTTTTTGGAAAGGGCACAAATATGGATCTCTTCAAATCAATTGGCCAGATAGTTGTCTTCCAAATTTCTTGGCATAGATGAGTGAGTGCCTCCAGTGCCATTTCATGTTCTTGAAAGATTTCAGTTTGTATTCCATCAAGTCCTGTTGCCTTGCTCTTGACCAATTTCTTTAATGCATCCTGGACTTTTTCCTTCAGTGTCATTGACTCTTGATTTTACACTACCTCTTGAAAAGGTTGGACATCAACCATTTCCTTTTGGTACAGTGTCTCTGTGTGTTCTTTACATCTTCTTTTGATGTTTTCTGCATCATTCAATAGTTTACCCAGAAAATCCATCAATAACGAAAGTCAAGGCTTAAATGTTTCCTTCATTTCCCCCAGCTTGAGAAACGCTGAGTGTGTTCTTCCCTTTTAGATTTTAGACTCCAGATCGTTGCACATTTTTTTGTAACATTTGATTTTGTCTTCTCCAGCTGACCTTTGGAATTTTCTGTTCAGTTCTTGTACCTCCACATTTCTTCCATTTGCTTTAGCATCTCTATGCTGGAGAGCAAATTTCAGCATCTCTTCCGACATTCATTTTGATCTTTTCCTACTTTCGTGTCTTCTTAATGACTTTTTGCTTTCTTCCTGTATGATATTCTTGATGTCATCCCACAATCTCTGGTCTTTAGTCTTTAGTGATTAATGTTTCAAATCTGTGCTTCAATAATATCTAAATTCACGTGGGATGTATTCAAGGTCATATTTTGGCTCTTGTGGACTTATTTTCATTTATTTCGGCTTCAGTCTGAATTTGCATATGAGCAATTGATATCTGTTCCACAATCTGACCCTGGCCTTGTTTTGGCTGGTGATATGGAGTTTTCACCATCCTTTTCCACAGATTAGTCAATTTGATTTCTGTGTATTCCATATGGTGAGGTCCATATGTATAATTGTCACTTAGGCTGTCAAAAGAAAGTATTAGAAATTAACAAACCACTGGTTTTGCAGAATTTTTTCATGTGATCTTCAGCATCATTTCTATCACCCAAGCCATATTTTCCAATTACTGATCCTTTCTCTTTGGTTCCAACCTTTGCATTCCAATCACCAGTAATGAACAATACATCTTGATTGCATGTTTGATCAATTTTAGATTGAGGAAGTAGATAGAATTCTTCAATTTCATCCTAACTGGCTTTAGTGGTTGGTGCATAAATTTGAATAATAGTGGTATTAACTGGTCTTCCCTGTAGCTGCATGGATATTATCCTATCAGAGACAGCATTGTACCTCATGACTGATCTTGATATGTTCTTTTTGATGATGAATGTAACACCATTCCTCTTCAATTTGTCATTCCCAGCATAGTAAACCATGTGGTTGTCAGATTCAAAATAGTCAATACCAATCATTTCAGCTCACAAATGCCTAAGATATCTATTTTTTGGTGTTCTATTTCATTTTTGACAATTTCCAATTTTCCTAGATTCATAGTTCGTACATTCCATGTTTCAATTATTAATGGACTTTACAGCTTTATCTCTTCATTTTGAGTTGTGCCCCATCAGCAAATGAAGGTCCTGAGGGCTTTACTCCCACAACTTTACTCCATTCACGTCATCATGGTCAACTCTAATTTGAGAAGGCAACTCTTCCCTGGTCACCTTTTGAGTACCTTCCAATCTGAAAGGTTCATTTTCCCACACTATATCTTACAGTGTTTCTCTGCTATTCATAAAATTTTCAGTGGCTTAATATTTGGAAGTATTTCATCTCTTCTTTTTCCTAGTCTGGCTTTGTCTGGAAGCTCATCTAAAACATATCCAGCTTGGGTGACCCTGCTGGTATTTAAAATGTCTGTGGCATAGTTCCAGAATCACAGCAACTCACAAGCCACCACAGTATAACAAACTGACAGACAAAAGGTGGTCCTCCCACATTACAGCTGGCCAAAAACATAACATAAATTTCATGTATTTCTTCTTTATCCCTGGGTCTTGCTTCTTAAAGTTAAAGACAGGGGGACCATTAAGAAAGAATAATGACTGTAGCTATGATTATATTCACATAAGTAAATCAACAGATTCTTTATAAAATTTCTGAAGTCATAGGCTGAGCACTGGACTTCAAGGTCAGTTTGAACCAAAAGGTTCTCAGAAACTCCACACAGGGTTGTTATGAGTCAGAACTGACTTAATGGCACTTACCACCATCAACAACTGTTTTATCAATCATGATATCCTCTTTCAGGGACTGGTCTCTCTTAACAACATATCTATAACTTGTGAGACAAAATCTTACCATCCTCACTTCCAAGAGCATTGTGACTGTATTTCCTCAAAGACAGATCTGTTAGTTTTTCTTGCAGTCTATGGTACTTGCAATATTCTTCACCAACACAATTTGAGTGCATTAATTTTTCTCTCATTTTCCATATTAGTTGTCCAGAACATGCATATTAGTTGACTGAAAATACCATGGCTTAGGTCAAGTAAACCTTAGCCCTGAAACTGACATGTTAAATCTTTAACACTTTTAAGAGAACTTTTGAAGCAGATTTCTATAATGTAATCCATCTTTTGATTTCTTAATTGTTGCTTATATGAATGCTAATTTTGAATCCAAGTAAAATTAAATCCTTGACAACTTCAAACTTTTCTCCATTTATCAAAATGCTGGCTATTTGTACAGTTGTGTGGATTTCTGTTTTCTTTACATTGAGTTATACTTCATACTTAAGGCAGTTTTCTTTCATCTTTATTAGTAAGTGCCTCAGTCTTCCTTGCTTTCGGCAAATAAAGTTGTGTCATCTGCATATGACAGGTTATTAATGAATATTCCTCCAACCTTATACATTGAGTAAATGTGGTGAAAGAATACACACCTGGCATACACTTTTCTTGATTTTAAACATTCAGTATCCCCTTGTTCTGCTCAAATGACTGCCTTTTGTTCAGTGTACAGGTTCTTCTTGAGCACAGTTATGTGCTCTGGAATTCCACTTCTTCAAAATGTTATGATCCACAACCTTGAATGCCTCTGCATAGTCAGTAAAGAATATGAAACATCTTTCTAGTATTCCAAGTTTCATCTGATGTCAGCAATGATACCCCTTATTCTATATCCTCTGAATCTGGCTTGAATTTTTGGCAGCTCCCTGTCAATGCGCACTGCTCCAACTTTTTAAAAAATTATCTTCAACAAATTTACTTGCATGTGATATAAATGATTGTTGTTGTTATTGTTAAGTGCCTTTCAGTTGTTCTGACTCATCATGACCCTGTATAGGGTTTCCAAGGAGCAACTGGTGAGGTTAAACCATCGACCTTTGAGTCAAACTGACCTTGCTGTCCAGTACTTTATCCCACAGTGCCACACCAGGACTCAGATATAATTGATACTGTTCCATAATTTCCACATTTTGTAGGGTTACTTTTCGTTCTTGATCACATGCTACCTCCTGAAATATGTGAACAGACTACAGTTCTATTTAGTGCAGTGACTCTCTGTATTACTTCCAACTTCTTTTGATGTTTCCAGCTTCCTTCAATATTTTATCCTTAGAATCCTTCAATATTGAAACTGGAGGCTTGAATTTTTCTTAAGTTCTTTCAGCTTGAAAAATGTTGATTGTGCTCTTCCCTTTTTGTTTCCGAACTCCATTTTTTGCACGTTTCATTATAATACTTTAATTTGTCTTCTCAAACTGCCCTTTGAAATTTTCTGTTCAGTTATTTCACTTCATTATTTCCTCCATTCACTTTATATACTTTACCTTCAAGAGTAAGTTTCATAGTCTTTTCTGACATTTGCTATGGTCTTTTCTTTCATTTCTGTCCTTTTAATGATCTTTTGCTTTCTTCATGTACGATGTTCTTGATGTCATGCTACATCCCATCTGTTCTTAAATAATTAATGTTCAATGTATCAAATCAGTTTTTGAGTTAGGAAACTAATAATTAGGTAGGACAATATACAAGAAGAGAGAAGGTGGCAGATGAATAATGAAGATAGTTGAAGACACAGAGAGGTATACATGGGCTAAAGGGGATAGGTGTAAATAATGATATGTATTTGGTTGGTTGGTTATGTGCTGTGGAGTCGGTTCCGACCCATAGCAACCCTATACAGGGTTTCTGAGGCTATAAATCTCATCTTTATCCCACGGAACAGCTGGTAGTTTCAAACTGTTGACCCTGCAGTTCGCAGCCCGATTCGCAACCACTACACTACCAGAGCTCCTCTGTGATATGTATACTACCCTGAAGTAACAGTTATGGGCATAGTGAATTGAGACATAGGCTGAATGAGTAAGGGAGGAGTAGTGAGACATACATTTTTATATACCACAAATATATGAGTTTGAAAGAGAAAAATGAAACATTCTTTGATGATTTCCAGGCGTGGGAGGAAAGGAAGAGTAATTCACTGGCTATAGGGTGGTGGTGGTGGTGTGCCATGAAG
Source organism: Chrysochloris asiatica (assembly GCF_000296735.1). Taxonomy (NCBI): domain Eukaryota; kingdom Metazoa; phylum Chordata; class Mammalia; order Afrosoricida; family Chrysochloridae; genus Chrysochloris; species Chrysochloris asiatica. The sequence goes on along the minus strand of NW_006408746.1, from coordinate 2,307,106 downwards.
TCAATTCTAACTCATAACGACCCTGAACAGAGTTTCCAAGGCTGTAAATCTTTATAGGAGCAGAAATCCTCCTTTTTCTCCTATGGAACACCTGACAGTTTTGAACAGCTGACCCTGAGGTCAACAGCCCAATTCATAACCACTATGCTACCACAGCTCCTTGTTGGTTATAGAGTAGACACTTGTTAACTTGGGTGATGGGAAGGGCAACATACAAGAATGAGAAGGGCAATATACAGGAAGAGGAAGATAGGCAGAATTATGAAGACAGGTGAAGACACAGGGGGTATACAAGGTTAAAGTGGATAAAGGTAAATAGTGATTGTGGTGCCTAGATTTCACTTGATGGGGCTTTTCTATCCAAAGTCTTCTTAATTCCCACCAAATGATTGGGTGGGACCATGCAGATAAGGTATATAGGACTCTAAGGCTGGGATTGGTTAGTTTTGCCCTCCAGCTAGGCTTAAAAATGTCATTTCAGAAGAAGGGACTAAAGATGCCAGGATCATCAAGAAGGAAGGACATGAATAACATGTGAGAACCCTACCTAGAGAAACAGCAACAGCAAAGGTGACAGCAGAGTAGGTGGCATGGAGACAGAACAGCTTTGGGCTCTAGGCCTATAGACTGAGTAAATAAAGCTGAGTGCCTACAGGCAAGAAACTGGCTTGAAGAATGGGCCTTTGGGCATTCACAAAAGAACTTTGGAATGCATGCTTAAGCAGAGCAGAGGCCTAGGGACCATATATGGCTGAAAGGCTGTGAGCAAGATTAAGGCGTGCAAACTGTAGAATTGTTGTATTCTGAGTTAGTTTTGATCCTGAATTGCACCATGTTCGCTTCCCTAATAAACCCCATAATCATGAGTATTGTTGTGCTTTCTGTGTGGCCATTTCAAAAGATTATCAAACCAAATGTGAAGCAGAGAATGCGTGAGAGGGATGGTTGGTGTCAACATAAGATAAAGAAGCTTGTAGAGTGGAAGCATTATGATCTCTTCTTCCTAGGAATTGGCCTTTGACTGATTTTGAGTTTGATTATCTTTCTTCCTTGTGAAGCCAGGGGAAGTCAGATATTTGTCCCAGATGGTTTTTGTAGTATATGTTCAAGGTCATATGCAAAGGGACAGATATTGTATGAGACCATTACTATAAAAAGACTTGAAAATTTTTTCATTCTATAACAAACATTCTATGGTTTTTACCAGGGGTTACCAGGGATGGGAGTCAAGGGAGAATTATTCACTTGGTAGGTTAGTTGACAGAGAAGGTAGCTTAAAAGAAAAGGAAGACAAAAAAAAAAGGAAATTTCTTTCTTCCTCTTCTTTTTTTTTTTTTCTTTTCATGTATTGGGAGGAAAACAATGTATACTTATTCTCTCATATTTTATCATTGGGAACTTTCCTGCAAATAAAAAATAAAAAAAAGGAGAGAGAGAGGAAAGGAGACAAGAGGGGAAATGAAAGGTGAGAGAGAGAAAAAAAAGATTTGAAAATGGACAGGGGTGATGGTTAGGCAACTTGGGGAGTGTGGTTGGTGTGGCTGAGTTACACATGTAAAAATGGTTGAAATGGCAAATGTTTATTGTATATATACTGCTAAAGAAATAACTATGTGTGACTTCAGAATCAAAGTCACCATAGTTTCCACCTTGCTCTTTCTTGAATCATTCATCTTTGAGAAGTCAGCAGCCATATTTTAAGGATACTCACCCAGCTCTGAATAAAAGTCCACTTAGCAAAGAACCTACACCTCCTGCCAACAGTCAGTAAAGAGTGGAGATTTCTATCCATATCCATGTAATTCAGCTGTCTTGAGAACAGATTCTTCAGTCTGTAAAACCTTCAGATATTTATGGCCATGGTTAAGAGTTTGATTAGAACTTCATGAAGAACCATAGTCAGAAGCACTCAGTTTAACTGTTTTAAGATCAACAAAACCAGAAATATATATGTTAGTTGTTCTAAGTGCTAAATTATGGGGCAATTTGTTATTTAGCAATATATATATAACAAATATGCAAATAGTTATTACTTTCCTATGAATACTTTCTCTTTTTGTCTACACAGTTGACTATAGGTTTGTTTCAATCATGGCAGAATAGTGTTTATTAGCCTTGGATACATGTGGAAATTAAAGAGAAATTCCAGAAACTTAAACCAGATTAAGAATACCATAAGAAATGAGGAATATTATTGCTGATATAGATGATTCTTGGCTGAAAGCAGAAAATACTACAGAGATGTTTACCTGTATTTTGTTGACTAATTAAATACATTTTATTACATAGATCTTAAGAAACTATGGATAATATTGCAAATAATGGAATTCCAAAACATTTAATTGTGCAATGCAGAACCTGCACATAGACCAAGAGACAACTATTCAAAGAGAACAAGGAAATACTTCATGATTTCAAATCAAGAAAAGTGTACATTGGGGCTGTATCTTTTCACAATGTTCATCCAATCTGTATGCTGAGCAAATAATCTGAAAAGTTGGACTATATGAAGAAGAACACAGCATCAGGATTGTAAATCAACTCATCAACAACCTGTGATGCACAGATAACACAATCTTGCTCACTAAACTTGAAGTAACTTGAAGCACTTACTGATGATTATCAAAGACTACAATCTTCCATATGGACTATATTCAACATAAAGAAAGCAAAAGTCCCCACAACTGGACCAAATAAACAACATCATGAGATCTTGAAAGCTCATGAATGGCTTTAAGACAAGAAAATATATTTGTGTGGCAAAACCTACCTGTGGCTCATGGAGACAAAAGCATAATTTGTTTTTCTTCTTCTTCTTCTTCTTTTTTTTTTTTCTGACCAGGCACAACCCCAGGAAATCCCCTAATTTCCAGTTGATGGGACACATTTGGAGGTTGTAAGTCAAAGAGCTATATAAAGTAACTTCACTAGGGCAGGTTCAGATTCAAATCTACAAAGTTGAACCTGGCCAACCCTGGACTGGTTCTCACTAAAAGAGGGGGTTGAACAGACAGAGCAGTACAAAGAAACAAACAAGAGGAAGAGCTGGAAAATGCTTTTGAAGAAGAAAAGGCACTAGAAAATAATTAAATTAAAAGACACTAGAAAAAAATTCAGGAGAATGATATTGAGGTACATCCAAATGTTCCATAGAAAGGCCTAGGAAAATAAGGAAGAATTCAGAAAAGTGCTATGGTCATTATAAAACAAAGTAGATATAGCACTGGAGACAATGATAAACCTGCAATCAGAGGTCCAGATGATCAATACTAAAATGTCAGAAATGGACAAAATACACTGGCAAGGCAAAGGCTAGAATTGAATCAATGGAAAACAGAATTAGTGGGTTTGAAGATAAACCTCTCAATACTGGTAAGTCTATTATTTATAATAATAATAGACTCAGGTATATCACAACATATATTGAAGTAACTTGTCATCAATGTCTAAGGAGATTACCTCTTAATGAAGGAGGCTATGTGATACCATTCATCTGTCAGTTTGTCACACTGTGGTCGTTTGCCTGTTGCTGTGGTTCTGGAAGCTATGCCACTGGTATTTTGAATACTGGAAGGATCACCCATGATGGAAAAGTAGAAGAATAGTCAGAAAAAGAAGAATGAAAAATTCTGAAGAAATCCTTAGATGCCATGTAGGGCAACGTGAAAAGGAATAGCTTACAAGTGATTGGAATTCCAGAACAGGAGAAGACAAAGAAAACCACAGAAAAGATAGTTGAAAAGCTGATGGAAGAAAAATTTCCTAACATCATAAAAGATGAGCAGCTTAGCATTTAAGAAGCTAAACAAACCCAGGCAGGATAGACCCCAAAAGAAAATCGCCAAGATGTATCATAATCAAATTCTCCAAAATCAAGGATAATGAAAGAATCTTGAAAACAGCTAGGGGAAACCAAAATGTTACCTACAAAGGAAAACCAATAAGATTAAACTCTGATTTCTCAGCAGAAATCATGCAGAAAAGAAAGCAATAGGGAGACATATAAAAAATTCTGAAAGAAAAAAAACTGGCAGCCAAGAATCATATAACCATCAAAGCTGTCCATCAAATATGATGGAAAAATTACAACATTTCAGGACACATATGTAACATCATGATAAACGCAGAAAAGATTGAAGTTGTCTGCATGAAAGGAGTGGTCAGGTCCCCTCAGGGCAAACTCCCTTCCAAGACTAAGACTCAAGGGGAATATACAAGCAGATATGTGCTCTGACTATCGATCACATTGGTCACCAATAAGGGAAAGTGAGAGAAAAACAGCAATGAAGCTGGGAGCTTAGTCCTACCACATTCAATAGACTCCTGTGAACCCAGGTACAGACCTGGTTGGCCAACAGTATGGCAAGACCTGGGAACTTCTGTGCCCAGAGTCAGTGACATAACTACAGAGGACTAGAGTGGAGAGTGAAGCATTAAGTTGATAAGAAGAGAGGGCATATGCATAAGAACACCCACACTTGCAGATAATACCCACTTGACCAGGCTTCAATGGCTGGATGATCAGAACTCAAGTAGAAGAAGAAAGAAGAGGGGAAAAAAGGGAGCAAATCTTTACATCGAGGATCATTCCCACACCCTTGATACACAGGGTAAATAGGGATGGGCAATTTGGACATTGGCTACCCAAAATTGGGGAAGCTACAAAAGCAAGAAGTGACTGGCTTATAAGTTTCAAGAGGAAGCCTAGATCCAGAGGACACTGAGGAAGATAGAATCTCCACTGAGTAGTATCCAACCTGTCTGGGCGGGACTGATGAAAGGAGATGGGGATAGGACTCTTGTGGTACAATAGTGAATAATTGCTATCAGGACTGACTGTGAGGGTTGG
>NW_006408746.1:2286101-2302027 GCF_000296735.1 Chrysochloris asiatica | reverse complement strand
AGGCTTGCGGAGTATACCCTTTGGTTGGTTGATAATTCATGGAGGGGATTGTAATCATGGCAATGAAATGATATACAATAGGATGAATGTAAACTATCACATAATTCACAATAAAACATTAAAAAAAAAAAAAGACAATGGAAATTTCCCACAAACTTTTTGAAATCCCTTAAAAAAACAAGTCTATCCATAAACCTTGGAACAACAGGGCTCTGTGATACAGGGATCAAGGCATAGTTTAAAGAGGGGAAATAATACAAAGATGCTTGACTGTCTTATGTATATTGGTTTCCCTTGCCTACTATTGTAAAATTGACACTTGGCTTGGATAGACAGGAAACATGATTACAGAAAACTTGTAAGCCTGTCTTCAGCCTATAACTGATTGGAATATCTAAAAGAGATTCTAGAACTTGCCCAGTGAAATAGGCCTCCTGTGGAGACTTTGCAGTGTATAGGACCTTAGGTGGAATCCTGAGCCCCATCCAGAACCTTCTGAGGTGGGACATTCCCACTAGAAAGGACAAGCAGACTAACCTGATACAGCTAGAGCAATAGAAGATACATCTTCAAAGAAATATCATCAGGAAAAACCCAAAACAAAAATGGCAATATGACTAACTACTGTAAGAATAAGCAAGTTGTTCACCGGGAAGCCATCAAGGTAAGCAATCAAATTCCTTTTAAGACAACTCCCATATAAGATTGAAACTCAAAGGGAACACATAAGCAGGTATGTAAGCTTACTGGAGACCACATTGGTCTACTGGTGAGTGGAAGAGGGGGAAAGGCAACAATGAAGAAATGGGCTGAGTTCAACCACGTTCCACAGACTCCCGTTGACCTGGAGATGAGAGAAGAGAGAAGAGGAAGAGCTGTTTGGTCCAAAGTGTGGTGAGATCTGGAGACACTTGAGCCTATGAACAAAGACATAGCCACAGAGGGCTAGAGCTGAGAGTGAAACATCCAGCTGATATGAAATGAGAGGAGTCACACAAGAACACCCAAAGTTGCAGACAGTACCCATTTGACCTAGCCTCGATGGTTTGATAATTTGTTGTTGTTGTTGTTAAGTGCCATTGAGTTGGTTCCAATCCATAGCGACCCTGAACAGTGTTTCCGAGGCTATAAATCTTTATGGGAACAGAAAGCCTCATCTTTCTCTGGCAGAGCAGCTGGTAGTTTTGAACTGGTGACCTTGCAATTCGCAGCCCTATTCATAACCACGACGCTACCAGATAATCTACTAGAAGAAAATAAAAAAAAAAAGAAGAAGAAGAAGAAGAAAACAATTTTTGGTAAAGGAAACAAGGGTAAATTGCTACAATTTGATGAACTTGATCTATACATGGAGGTAGTTTCTCTAAATACCAACAGAGAGGGAAGGAGTCTTCACATCAAGTATCAATGCTATCCCCTCTGTACATAGGGCAGGTAGGGATAGGCAACTTAGACAATGGCTACCTAAAATGAGTTGGCAATAAAGGCATGGAAGTCACTAGCTTACAAAGTTTCAAGGGGGAGTTTAGTGTAATAGTGTGTGGGGGAAGAAAGAGTTCCCAACTGAATAGTTTTCATCTTGTCTAGATGGGTCTGGTTAAAAGAGATGGGGATAAGATTCTCATTGATTCAATAGTGAGTAATTGTTATCATGACTAATTTCAACTGTCACAATTGCAAAGGTAAAAATTTTGTAACAAAAATGGAGAAGTAATCTTTCTGTCCAGAAACAGAAGACCCTAGGACCATCAAGGAAGAAGAGCACAAGCAGAATGTGAGACCTTATCCAGAGAAGTAGCAATACCAGAGATAGAGGCAGAGATGGAGACATGGAGAGAGGGAGTAGCTGAGGACTCGAGATTCACGGGAAGAGAGGAACTAAGAGATGGTGGCCAGGAAGCCTACTTGCAGAATGTGCCCTTTGTGATGTAAATTATTATGTATGCCTGAGTCTTTAAAAAATAAATAAATAAATAAGAGCTAAAGTGAATAAAGAGAAATACTGTTAACTGATGGTACATGGAGGGGACTATACTCATTATACTCATTGTAATGAAACAAGGTGTATGAGTTATTGAATGTAAAACTGATGATTTGCCCTGTAAACTTTTACTCAATCCACAATTAAAATCTCTTAAAAGAAAAAGAAAAATTGAAGTTGTCAAAGATTTCATTTCACTTGAATCTACAATCAACACCCATGGAAGCAGCAGTCAGGAAACCAAATGGCACAAATCTGCTACAAAAGATCTCTTTGAAAAGATAAAAAGCAAAGATGTGCCTAATGCAAAGCATGATATTTTCAATTGTTTCATGTGCATGCAGGAACTCTGGTAGCGTAGTGGTTACCAATCGGGTTGCAAACCTCAAGGTTAGCAGTTCAAAACTACCAGCTGTTCCACTGGAGAAAGATGAGGCTTTCTGTCTGAAAAGGAATCGACTCCAGTCGACACATAACCACCAACACCATTGTAAGAGAGGATGTGGCGCTGTGGGTTAATGCGCCAGACTGCAAAGTGGTTTAAATTGCAAGGTCGGCGGTTCCAGCTCACCAGACGTTCCTTGGAAACCCTATACAGGGTCACTATGGGTCAGAACTGACTCAACGGCACTTAACAACGATATCTGCACCCAAAAGCTAGACAATCGACTCCAGTCGACACATAACCACCAACACCATTGTAAGAGAGGATGTGGCGCTGTGGGTTAATGCACCAGACTGCAAAGTGGTTTAAATTGCAAGGTCGGCGGTTCAAGCTCACCAGACGTTCCTTGGAAACCCTATACAGGGTCACTATGGGTCAGAACTGACTCAACAGCACTTAACAACGATATCTTCACCCAAAAGCTGGACAATAAATAAGGAAAAATAATTGATAGCTTTGAATTACAGAGTTGGAAAAGAATATTTAAATATGTTGCAAGAAAAATAAGTCTGAGTTAGAAGAAGTACAACCAGAATGCTCCTAAAATGTGAGAATGACAAGAGTTTTATTTTCATATTAAAATATTATATAATTTGAACATACAATCAAGAGGGGTCAATCTCTGGAGAAGGACATTATGCCTAGTAAGTAGAAAGTAAAAAAGAAGAAAACTCTCTAGCAGCTCCTATAGTGAGCTCAAATATAGTAACGATAGTGAGGATAGTGCATGACTGCACAGTGTTTTGTTCTATTGTACATAAGGTTACTGAGTCCAAATCAACTCAACAGCACCTAACAACAACAATGACACTAGATAGAATTAACTCACTGAGTTAAAGATAGAATCATTCTTCCTGTAAGGCAGAAAAAAACAGAACAAAAAACTATTTGCAAATAGCTATTGCCACAATAAGTGTACAATAAGAAGCACAAAATCTCAGTGGCATAAAACAGAAACCATTTATTTCTGGGGCTCCTTAAGTTTGTTTGGAAGTCTTGGGTCTACTAATTTAGGCTGTGCTCATTCACACATCCATAATTCATTACATGGTCAGCTAATTTAAACTATGCTGGGATGTGTGATATTCCTATAACCTGTTAGCTCAGCTATACTTTGTTTCTCATTATAGTTGAGCAAAGAATTTGGATATAAGATTCAAGGCCAATATACATTTTTATCTATCAGAGCTATTATTTCTGGTTCTATTGACCAAAATTTAAATTTCTTGGGAAAATAATGAGGACTCATAGAATTGATGTAAGCTTAAATGTCAGACTTAAAAAACACAATAATCATTTTAGTAGTAATACGCCCATCACTACCTAGACGATTTCACTGCCACTTCTGTGAAGAAAAGCTTCTTTTTTTCACTCATTTGAAATCTTTGAAAGGATTAGTCAGTTAAGCTTAGTTTATGTTCAGGTCATGTAATTACAGCCGGGGAAAGAAGAATCAAGCCCTTTGTATTGTCCTACACCAAAACTATACATAGTTAGAGATTCCCCCAAAATATGAGAAGGCTTAGATGTCAAAGTATCAATGACACAATGTTAAATGGCTGTACTAAATGATAATCTGATAGGGATTCTGTGACTGAATGAAATAATTTAAGTTATAACATCAGGATATCCATTATAAAGTGAAGTTGCTGAACAAAAGGATCATGAATCTTGTATCATTCATGATAAATCATGAGAGGTCTAGGCAGCATGGACTAGTAATACATATTCAAACAGTTTCTTTTGGATCATAAAGAGGTTCTGTTAGCCTTAAAAATTCTTTTTCAAAATGGTTTTGTGCAGCTGAGCTGACGTAAATAAATTAAATATGTTCCCAGTTTCACATTCAACATTTAGATAATCTAATATACATTCAAGTGATATCCAGCTACCTTATATTTAAATGTGCTCAGGAAAAACCATTGGTCATTGAAATGTACTAGCTCAAATGACTGTTTTCTAATGCTGAAAGATCTACACTGATGTGATAGGATTTCAATTCTACTCATGACTCAAAGAAAACTATAAATGCAAATCACTATTACTATGCTTAAATAATGTAATTGCACTTAAGGACCATAGATTGCAGTATGAGATTAGGTCTTGAAATAAATGTATTTTATCTCCCTAATTCACTTTTGGATATTATAGCAATGACAAATGCACTTAAAAGGGGTTAGTTTTATACACAGTAAATTTCACTAAATGTTTGTAGTAAATCAAGTCTGTATCACAACAGAGCTATTTGGTTAATGAAAAATATGAAGAGGGATTAAAAAACAAGTGTAGAAAAAGAAAGGAGAGGAGAAGGAAGGGATAGGAAAGGCAGGAAGCTGAGGGGGAAGGAGAAAGCATCATGTGGCCATAAGCTCTCACTAGTCCTCAGCACACTGTTGTTCTGTCTTATTCATGCCTTATTTAGGGTTGTAAGATTTCATGGTATTTGTGCACAGAAGGTGAAGTGTTTCCTCTTCAGCAATGTTTTTATACCTGTGAGCCTGAGCCTCCTTTTTTTTTCCTACTAAAATGAGAACAAATAAAACCCCATCACAGATGGTCATTCAAATAAACTAATAAGAGTTGAGAGAAAGGGATATTCAAAGGGAAGTCAATGTTATTTAGGCTGTGACTTCTGACCTAAACACCCCTTTCAGCAGTTATATTTTTATTCCAATCACTACCACATGATAGGACTCCTGGCGTGGATCTTTAGGATCAGCACTGGACTGAGAACCACAGCGTCAGCATTTCAAACCCACCAGCTGCTTATTGGAAACCCATACAAGGTCGCTATGAGTTGCAACCGACTCGACGGGGCTTAACAATAACAACAATACCCCAAGACAGGCAAAATGTCCTGATATAAGTTCTTTGGATTTTTTATTGCTTTGGCAATATTCGACAGAGCTCTTCCTTTTACCCTATATCTTTCTACTAAAGAGAGTGACCTAAGAAAGAAAAGTGAGACAATATTTCCTATTCTGATAATGATAATAAACTCAGACATCTGACAACGTATATTGAAGGAACTTAGCGACAGTGCGCAAGGAGATCGCCTCATAATGAAGAAGGCTACATGATATCACTCATTTGTCAGTTTGTGGTACTTTGGTGGCTTTTATGGTGCTGTGGTGCTGGAAGCTATGCCACTGGTATTTTGAATGCTGGCAGGTTTCACCTGAGCTTCCAAAGTATGGCAGACGAGAATGTGTACTACTTCTGAATGTTTAGCAACGGAAAACCTTATGAATAGCGATGAAACACTGTCAGATAGCACCAGAATATTGAATATTGAAACATGATGAATAGGACCAGAATTTTGTCAGATACAGTACCTGAGGTAAGCCCCTCATGCTGGAAGGCACACAAAATATGACTGGGGAGGAGCTGGGCCACAAAATAGACTTGACTGTGATGGCATGAATGGAGTAAAGCTTCCAGGATCTTAATTTGCTGATGAGGACAACTCAAAATGAGAAAATATATTAGTAATTGAAACATGGAATTTATGAACTATGAATCCAGGGAAATTGGATATTGTCAAAAATGAAATGGAATACATAAAGATCAATATACTAGTAAGCTGAAATGGACTAGAATGGTCATTTTGAATCTAACAGTCATATGGTTTTCCATGCTGGGAATTACAAATTGAAAAGAAGTGGTGTCACATTCATCATCAAAAAGAATATTTCAAGATCTATCTTGAAGTATTATGCTGTCTGTGATAGCATTACATCCATACACCTGCAAGAAAGACTATTTAATAGCACAGTTATTCAAATTTATGCACCTACCACTAAAACCAGTAGTGATGAAATTGAAGAAATTGATCAAACATGCAATGGAGATAGATTGATAATTACCTTTGATTGGAATGCAAAGATTGGAAACAAAGAGAAAAGATTAGTTGGTGGAAAACATGGCTTAGGTGATAAAAGTGATTCTATAGATTTCATGATAGAATTTTTAAAGACCAATGACTTATTCATTTTAAATACCATTTTAAAACAATATAAAAACATGATTATTCATGGTTTTCATCAGATGAAATACATAGAATCAAATGGACTACATCTGTGAAAGAGAAGGTTGGAAAGCTACATATCATCTACCAAAACAAGGCCAGGGCAGAGTGTGGAACAGACAATCAGTTGTTCATATACAAGTTCAGACAGAAGCTGAAGAAAACTAAAATGAGTTCATGAGAGCCAAAATATGACCTTGAACATATTCAATCTGAATTTAAAGTTCATATCAGGAAAAGATTTGATGCTTTAGACACAAATGATCAAAGAGTTGTGGGATGACATTAAGAACATCACACAGGAAGAAATCAAAAGTTCATTAAGAAGATAAGGGGAAAAAAAGGATCAAAAGAAAAGTTTGAAGAGACTAGGAAACTTGCTCTCCATGGTAGAGATGCTAAAGCAAATGGAAAAAAATGAGGAAGTAAAAGAGGTGAACAGAATATTTCAAAGGTTGCCTCGAGAGGACAAATAAAAATATTAAAATGAAAATTGCCAAGATCTGGAGTGAGGAAATCAGAAGGGAAAAATATACTCAGCATTTCTCAAGCTGAAAGAACTTAATAAACAAACTCAAGCCTCGAATTACAATATTAAAAGATTCTATGAGCAAAATGGAATCCTGGTGTGTCACTTTGGGATAAAGCAGTAGACCATAGGTCAGTTTGAGCCACAAGGCTGGCAGTTCAAACTCACCAGCCGCTCCTTGAAAATCCTATATAAGGTCAGTATGAGTTGGAAGTGACCTAAAGTGACCAAAGGCACTTAAAAACAATGGGAAAAATATTGAATGATGCAGAAAGCAGCAAAAGAAGATGGAAAAAATACACAAAGTAACTGCACCAAAGAGAAATGGATGATGTTGAGCTATTTCAAGAGATAACATATGATCAAGGGCCAATAGTACTGAAGGAAGAAGCCCAGGACTCACTGAAGATATTCGCAAAGAACAAGATTCCAGGAATTGATTAAATAAAATTTGAACTCTATCAACAAACTGATGAAGAGCTGGAGGCACTTAGTCATCTATGCCAAGAAATTTGGAAGACAGCTACCTGGTCAACTAACTGGAAGAGATCCATATTTCTGCCCATTCCAAAGAGAGGTTATACAACAGAATATGGAATCAGTGAACAATATCATTAATATCACATGCAAGTAAACTTTGCTAAGGATAATTCAAAAATGACTGCAACGGTATATTGGAATTGTTGCAGTCATTTTTTAATTGCCAGAAGTACAAGCCAGATTCAGATGAGGATGGGGAATGAGGTATATCATTGCTGACATAAGATGGATCTTGGCTAAAAGCAGAGAATACAAGAAAGATGTTTGCCTGTGCTTTGTTGACTATGAAAATGCTTTCAATTGTGTGACAAACTATGGACAAACTATGGACAACATTGCAGAGAATGAGTATTGCAGAACATTTCATTGTGCTCATGAGGAACCTGTACATAGACCAAACAGAACAATTGGACACTGAATATTTTTAAATCAGGAAAGGTGTGTGTCAAGGTTGCAGTCTTTCTCCATACTTATTCAATCTTTATGCTGAGCAAATTATCTGAGAAGCTGTACTCCATGTAAATGTACTTGGCATCAGAATTGGAGGAAGATAAATTAATAAACTGCAATATGCAAATGAAAAACCTTGCTTGATAAAAGCAAAGAATGCTTTAATACTTACTGATGAAGTTCAAAGTCCACAGCCTTTAGTATTGGCTGCACCTCAATGTAAAGAAAACAAGAATCCTCTCCACTGGAGCAATAAATAGCATTATGATAAATGGAAAAAAGATTACAGTTGTCAAAGTTGTTCATTTTGCTTGGATCTACCATCAACATTCAATGAGCTCTGGTAGCGTAATGGTTACTAATCTGGTTGTGAACCTTAAGGTCAGCAGTTCGAAACTACCAGCTGTACCATGGGAGAAAGATGAGGCTTTCTACTGCTGTAAAGATTTACAGCCTCAGAAACCTTGTACAGGGTTCCTATGAGTTGGAACTGACTCCATGGCACATAACAACAACAACCATCAACACTCATGGAAGCAGTACTCAAGAAATAAAAATACCATATTGCATTAAGCACAAGACCTCTTTAATGTGTTCAAGAGTAAAGATATCAATTTGAGGACTAAAGTTCATCTGACCCAAGTCGAGGTACTTTCAATAGCCTCATTGAAAGTTGGACAATGAATAAGGAAGGCCATAGAAGAATTGATGCATTTGAGGTATGGTGTTGGAGAAAATATTAAAAGTGCCATAAACTGCCACAAAACTAAACATATCTGTGTTGGAAGAAGTACAACCAGAATGCTCTGTAGAAATCAGGATGTCCAGACTTTGTCTCCCATACTTCAGATATGTTCTTAGGAGGGACCAGTCTCTGGAGAAAGACATCATGCTTGGTAAAGTGGAGGGATATTGAAAAAGGGAAAGACCCCAAATGAGATGGATGGGTACAGTGGCAGCAGCAATGGGCTCAAATGTAGCAGCAATTGTGAGGATGGTGCAAGAGCAGGCGGTGTTTCATTCTGTTGTACATAGGGTCACTATGGATTGGAACTGTTTCTATGACATCCAACAACATCAACAATGTGAATGCAGAATAAATGAATGAATCCCACTCAGTTGTATGATCTGATTAAGCCATGACAATTTAAAGACTTCATCAGTAAAATAATCGTTTTTTAACTTTCTGCATTAAACAAAAGTATTTACACATATATATATTTAAATAGGGCTTGTAATCCTAATTAGATAAAAAAAAATGACAGTAAGGAAAATAGCTGAAACACCCATAATTTATGCTCAAAGAACTATAATAATTACAGTATCTGAATAGGTCAGGTTTTTTAAAGAATGCTTCCTATTAGACATGAATCCTTTCTCTACCTAAAATGTTCTAAAGACTCCAAATAACTGGTAAAATGATCATTCCTTAGCTAGTATTGAAACTGGATAACAAGATTTGAACTCACTTTACTTCTAGCCTATATAATTCACCAACAAGTCATGATTTCAATAATTTTTACTCATGAGAATTTTAGTACTCAATTGCATTCATGCAAAAAAAGGAAAAATCCCAAATTAAAAAAGAAAAACTTCAATTTCTTTAATTCCAGAAAACTATTTAATAAATTTCATTCTTTCTTATTGTTATGTTCTTACAGCCTCCAAAGTAGTCTTCATCATGATGCTATTCCTTAATTTATTCCAATAAATGTCCCTACAAAATTCACATTTACTCAGTTATTTGCATGCTCTACCTCTACTATTCAAATTCCTGCCAAATTCCAAATTAATTCTATTCAGCATTATTTTCTATACTCAAACAATGAAAGAATATTGTCTAAATGCTAATCTGCTGTTTATTCATTTTCCTCATACAGCTTCAGTACCCCAGAGTTTGACATTTCAATAAATCCTTAAAAAGGATTATAATGCTGCCTTGCTATATTTTGTTTTCTCCAAGAAAATAGATTAAGAAACTTTCCCACCTTTAACCCTTTAAAAAATTAGAAAGATGCCTATCTTTCTTTCTCTACAAAGCAGGCTTTGAATGTGGAATTAATTATAAGCATCTGAAATAAATAAAATAAAAGTCTCTGAGTTAACAGAAAATTATTTCAATAGATTCTGGCAAAAGTTTTCCTGTAATTTGTTTCCCTCAGAACAATCTGATTGCCATCATTCTCATAGGATGCTAAAGCAGAGAATCCCATATGTGCTTATACAATATTCAAAATGTCTTTGGATGTTTTCTTCAGCTCTAACTACTGTCATCAAAGAAAATTTGTGCATAGTTGATTCAAATGGAAATCCATAATGGAACTCTTCTTAATATCACAAATTTATTAGATGGGTTAACATTCAGTAATAATTGGAAGAAAGAAAAGTTAATATGTAGAAGTTAATTAATATGAGGAATCCTGGTGTGGTATTGTAGGAAAAGTAGTTGACCACAAGGTCAATTTGAACTGCAAGGTTGGTGGTGCAAACCCACCAATCACTCCTCAGAAACTCTATGCAGGGTCAGTATGAGTCAGACCGACTCCACAGCACCTGACAACAATAACAACAATTAATATGAAATAAGCTAATTCATTTAAGAGGCTCACACAACTGACTTGATAAAAATGAGCCAGTTATTTGGAAGAAGAAAGTTCTGTACTATTATTCTCCATATGTTGTTGTTAAGTGCTGTCGAGTCGGTTCCGACCCATAGTGACCCTGTACAGAGTTTCCGAGGCTGTAAGTCTTTACAGGAACAGAAAGCCTCATCTTTCTCCCGCAGAGTAGCTGGTAGTTTCGAACTGCTGACCTTAAAGTTTTCAGCCCAATTCGTAACCACTACGCCACCAGAGCTCTCCGTCAAATACCTGCATTGAGCAGGTAGACTGGGTGTTGAGCATAGCATACATTTGCCTGTGTTCTGAGGTTTATTCCATAATGCTCACATCTACCTCACCAGTCAGATTTACTTTACCCAGATATTCACAAGCCCTGGTCAGCGCAGACAACAGCAACTGGCTAAGCAAACAAGTATAGTACTTTGATCAAACCATGCACACCAAAGCCAGCATATACAGCCCTTACCAGAACTATGTTAATTAGTTCAGGGACACAAAATCCATGGAAAAAATATTCTAACTGGGGCTCACTTTCCATCACCAGTTTATATTTGAATGCCGAGTGGACAACTGAATATTTTCTTAGCACTTCTGGTTTAATTTGTGCCAGGACATGTACTTACGACAATGAGATAAGTAGGCTATTAGAGTCTAAGAAGCCATAAGCCTACTTAGAGAAGACAGTAATAGATAGAGAGTCATAACTATGTGCCACCAATAGAGTGAAAGGAGTTATCATAGCCTCTAAAAAAAGGCTACAGTTGTTTGTTTCAAATTTTTTAAGGTGATTGGACAGTTTAACTATGTGCATATATTAGTTGGACTAGTTTAACTAAAAGTTAAAAAAATAAGTGATACTCTACAAAAAGCGTATATATAAGATGCTTCAAAAAAGTTCATGGAAAATGAAAAGATAATTAAATTATTTCAAGAACTTTTTTAAGAAAGGATAGATAGATAGATAGATAGATATGTATGCATAACAAACCCACTGCCATTGAGTTGGCTCTGACTCATTGTGATTTTAGGTAGGTTTCTGAGACTGTAAATTTTTTGGAGCTGACAGTCTCATCTTTTTTCCATGGTTGGTTGTTATTGTTAGGTGCTATCCAGTCAGTACCAATTCAGAGCAACTCTAACAGAACAAAACACTGTCCAGTCTTGGTCCAATCTCACAATTGTTGTTATGCCTGAACCCTCTGCTGCTGCCACTGTGCCAATCCATCTCATTGGGGGTCTTCCACTTTTACTTTGATCCTCACTTCACCAAACATGATATCCTTTTCCAGGAACTAGTTCCTCCTGATAATATGCTCATAGTATGAGAGATGAAGTCTGGTCATCCTGTCTTCCTAGGAACACTCTGGCTGTACTTTTCCCAACAAATCAATTTGTCCTTTTGGCATTCTATGGTACTTTTAATATTCTCCTCCAGCACCATAACTCATATGCAATACATTGATTGATTACTTGATTTCTATTTCCAGGAGTGTTGATAGCTGATCCGAGCAAAATGAAGTCACTAACAATTTCAATCTTTTCTCTATTGATAAGAATGTTGTTTACTGGTCCAGTGGTAAGGATTTTTGTTTTCTTTACATTGAGGTACAACTGATAGCAAAGGCTGTGAAACTTGATCTTCATCAGTAAGTATTTTAAGTTCTCTTCACTTTCAGCAAGCAAGGTTGTATCATCTGCATATCACAGATTGTTAATGAGTCTTCCTCCAATTCTGATGCCATATTTTTCTTCATATAATCCAGTTTCTCAGATTATTTGCTCAGCAAATAATTGATTGAATAGGTATGGTGAAAAAATACAACCCTGGAAAACACCTTTCCTAATTTAGAACCAGTAAGTGTTCCCTTGTTCCGTTTAAACAACTGCCTGTTGGTCTATGCAGAGGTTCCTCATGAGAACAATTAAGTGTACAGAATAATCATTCTTTGCAATGTTGTCCATAGTTTATCATGATCCACACCATCAAGAGCCTTTGCATAGTCAATAAAGCACAGTTAAACATCTCTCTGGTAGTCTCTGCTTTCGTCCAAGATCCATCTGACATCAGTAATTATATTCCTCATTCCACGTCCTCTTCTGAAATTGGCTTGAACCACTGGAAGTTCTCTGCCGATGTATGGTTGCAGCCATTTCTGTACTACCTTCAGTAAAACTTTACTTGCATGGGATATCAATGATATTATCTGGCGATTTCCACATTCTATTGTGTCACCTCTCTTTGGAATGGGCACACATAAGGATATTTTCCAGTCAGTTCACCAGGTAGTTGTCTTACAAATTTCTTGGCATAGATGAGAGAGTGCCTCCAGTGCTCCCTCACTTTGTTGAAAAATTTCTATTTATATTTAATCAATTCCCAATGCCGTGGTTTTTGCCAATGCCTTCAATGCACCTTGGACTTCTTCCTTCAGGTTCACTGGATTTTGACCATATGCTACCTCTTGAAATGTTTGAACATAGACGATTTATTTTTGGTACAGTGACTGTGTATTTCTTCCATCTTCTTTTGATGTTTTCTGCATCATTCAATATTTTGCCCAAAGAATCCTTCAATATTTGATTTTTTCTTCAATTCTCTCATCTTGAGAAATGCTGAGTGTGTTCTTCCCTTTTGGTTTTCTAACTCTAAGTCTTTGTACAATTCATTATAGTATTTGATTCTGTCTCCTCCAGCTGTCCCATGAAATCCTCTCTTCATCTCTTTTACCTTGTCATTTCTTCCATTTTCATTAGCATCTGTATGCTGGAGAGCAAGTTTCAGTGTCTCTTCTGACTTCCGTTTTGATCTTTTCCTTCCTTCTTGTCTTCTTAATGATCTTTTGTTTTCTTTCTGTATGATGCTCTTGATGTCATCCCACAACTCTTCTGTTATTCAGTCTTTAGTGTCTAATGCATTAAATCTGTTCTTCAGATGATCTTTAAATTCAGGTGGGATATATTCAAGTTCATATTTTGGCTCTTGTGGGCTTGTTTTGATTTTCTTCAGCTTCAGACTGAATTTGCATATGAGTAATTGATGGTCCATTCTACAGTCTGCCCCTGGCTTGGTTTGGCTGATGATAAGGAGCTTTTCCACCGTCTCTCCACTGTCTCTTTCCACAAATGTAGTCAGTTTTATTTCTGTGTGTTCCATTTGGTAATGTCTATGTGTAGAGTCATCTTTTATGTTGCTTATAAAGATATTTGCAATGAAGAGGTCATTGGTCTTGCAAAATTCTATCAGATGATCTCCAGCATCATTTCTATCACCAAGCATATATTTTCTAACTTCTGATTCTTCCTCTTTATTTCCAACCTTTGCATTCCAATTACCAATAATTATTGATATATCTTTATTTCATATTTGATCAATTTCAGACTGAAGAAGTTGGTAGAATTCTTCAATTTCATCATCTTTAGTGGTTGGTGCATACATTTGAATAATAGTGGTATTAACTAGTTTTCCATATAGGCATAAAGATATTATTCTATCACGGACAGTGTTGTACTTCAAGACAGATCTTAATATGTTCTTTTTAATGATGAATGCAATGTCATACATCTCCAGTTTACCATTCCCTGCGTAGTAAACTATGTGGCTGTCAGATTCAAACTGGCCAATACCAGTCCATTTCAGCTAGAATACCAATGTTTATGTGTTCTGTTTCATTTTTGACTATTTACAATTTTCCTAGATTCATACTTCATGCATTCTATGTTCTGATTATTAATGGGTGTTTACAGCTCTTTCTCTTCCACTTGTGCTCCATCAGCAAATGACAGTCTTGAGGGTTTTACTCCATTTGTGTCATCACGTTTAACTCTACTTTGAGGAGGCAGCTTTTCCCCAGTTGAATTTTGAAGGGCTTCCAACCTGTGGGGCTCATCTTCCAGCACTATATCCGACAATATTCTGGTGTTCTTCATCATGTTTCAAGATTCAATATTCTAGTACTGACAGTGTTCCACTACTATTCATAAGATTTTCAGTGAGTAAATATTCAGAATTAATTCATCTCTCCTTCCTAGTCTGTCTTTGTCTGGAAGCTTAGCTGAAACCCATCCAACATGGGTGACTCTTCTGGCATTTAAAATACTTATGTCATAGCTTCCAGAATCACAGCAACATGCAAGTCACCACGGTATGACAAACTTACAGAAGAATGGTGGTTTTTCCATGGAGATGGAACATGCATTATCCATGCCTTGGGTAAGCATTGACTACTAAGCATAAGGCATGGATAATGCATATATGTATGTGGTGAGGGATAGGGGGATCCTTGGTAGCCTAATAGTTAAGCACTTGGCTGCTAACCAAAATGTTGGCAATGGTAATCCACTTGTTGTCCTGTGGGAAAAAGATGTGGCATTCTACTTCCATAAAGATTAGACCTTTGAAATCCTACGGGATAGTCAGTCTACTTTCTCCTAAAAGGTTGCAGCAGTACATCAACAGAAAACTGCCAGAAATTCAAATCAGATTCAGAAGGGGAATGAGCTATGTCATTACTGACATCAGCTGAATCTTGGTTATGAAGATAGAAAACCACAAAGGTGTTTACCTCTTTTTTTAAAACTGTGAAAATGCATTCAGTAGTATGGATTATAACAACATATGGATAATATTTCAAGAAGTGAGAATGCCAGAACACTTATTTATGCTCATGACCAAAAGGTAGCCACTGAAAAGAACAAGGGAATACTAAGTGGTTTAAAATCAGGAAAGGTGTGTATCAAGATTGTATCATTTCTTCATACATTTTCAATCATATGCTGAATAAATTATCCAAAGAGCTGAATTATATGAAGAAGCACATGTTACAACTAGACCTATAAACAACATCATGACAGATGGAGAAAGCATTGAAGTTGTCAAGAATTTAATTTTGCTTGGATTCACAATCAACACCTAATGAAGTAGCATTCAGCAAATTAAATGCCAAATTACATTGGGAAAACTTGTTACAAAAGACCTTTTTAAGTGTTCTAAAGCAAAAAAAAAAAAAAAATACTGTAAGAACTAGGGTGCTCCTAACCCAAGTCATGGTATTTTTGATCACCTCATATATATGTGAAAGTTGAATAATGAATAAGGAAGACAACAGAAGAACTGATTCATCTAAATTGTGGCACTGGAACTGCTAATGGGACTATAAAATAGTACAATCACTGTAAAAAATGATATGGCAATTCCTCAAAGAGTTGGAAGTATCCAGAAATCCCTCTACTTGGTATATATCCTCCAGAAATAAGAACTATGATATGAATAGAGAGATACACACCATAGTCACTGCAGCACTATTTGCAATAGCAAAAAGATGGAGAAAGCCTAA
>NW_006408746.1:2278796-2279331 GCF_000296735.1 Chrysochloris asiatica | reverse complement strand
GCACATACACACAATGGAATATTTTGCTACCTTGAAAAATAACAAGGAAGCTGCAAGCCACCGCATGAACATTGAGGACATTATGTTGAGTGAAATCAGTCAGTCACAAAAGGAGAAATACTGCATAGGATCATTATTGTAAAAGACTAAGAAAAAGTACCCACACTAAAAGGGGGAGAGGGGAATTATTTGCTCATTACCAGGGTGTATGTAGTGGGGTGAGGGGAGGGAGGGGAAGGAGGAGCACAGGGTAGGGAAGAGACACAGGCTAGTTTGGGTGCTGGAGAGAGGAGGCACTACACTAGAAGAGGGAGGGGAAAAGAAGAACAAGGTGGATGGGAGAACAGTCAGGCAGGCTTGCATGGGCTAACTAGGACAGAGGTAAATAATGATGTAAGCATAACCTTGGAACAACAGGCCTCTGGGATACAAGGATTGAGGCATGGTTTTAATGAATAAATGTGGAGAAATAATATTAAGATTCTTGGCTGTCTTTTGAATCTTGGTTTCCCTTACCTACTATTGTAAAACAGAC
>NW_006408746.1:2273609-2277186 GCF_000296735.1 Chrysochloris asiatica | reverse complement strand
GACTCATTATCAACCTGCAATATGCAATTGATGCAATCTTGCTTGCTGAATGCAAACAGGACTTAAAATACTTACTGATGAAGATCGAAGACCACAGTCTTAAACATGGATTGAACCTCACTGTAACAAAACAAAAATCCTCACAACTGGACCAGTGAATAACATCATGATAAATGGAATAAAAATTAAAGTTGTCAAAGACTTCATTTTACTTGGATCCACTATCAACATTCATGGAAGCAACAGTCAAGAATCCAAATGATGTATTGTATAAGGCAGTAAATAGCTAAAACTATGTGTTTTTTTTCTGTTCCAAATAAAGAAATTAACTTTCAAAAATTAACAAAAGGTTCTGCTATTCCTGCATTCGTAGCATTAATAAGGCTCCTAAAGACCTTTAAAGTGTTCAAGAGCAAAGATGTCAGCTTAAGGTACACCTGACCCAAGCCATGATTTTTCCAACTGCTTCATGTTCATGTGAAAGTTGTACAATGAATATGGAAGACCATAGAAAAATTGATGCATTTGCATTATGGTGTTGGAGAAGAAGTACCATGGACTGCCAGAGGAACACACATATCTGTATTGTAAGAAGCACAATCATAGTGCTCCTTAGAAACTGAGATGGTGAGATTTTGTCTCTCATACTTCAGACATATTATCAGGAGGGACCAGTACCTGAAGAAAAACATCATGCTAGGTAAAGTGGCTGGTCAATGAAAAAGAGGAAGAGCCCAAGAAAATGGACTGGCACATTTTACTGGCTGCAGTAATGGGCTCAAACTTAACAATGATTGTGATGATGGTGCAGGACCAGGCAGTGTTTCATTCTGTTGTGTATAATGTCATTATGAGTCGGAACCAATTCAAGTGCCATCAAGTTGGTTCCAACCCATAGAAACACTATAGAGGGTTTCTGAAGAGCAACTTGTGAGCTTGAACCTTTGACCTTGTGGTTCAAATCTACCTTGCAGTCCAGTGCATTAACCCACAGTGCCACACCAGGACTCTATATAAAGATTGTTGTTGTTGTTGTTATGTGTCGTGGAGTCGGTTCCAAATTATAGTGACCCTGTACAGGGTTTCCGAGGCTGTAAATATAACGATTAGACAGACGATATTTGTACATGGGTATTTACTTTTCCTGCAAACATATCAATGAATGTGATGGAGTATACAAGGGCAAAATTATGAAAATGTCTTCAACATTACCAAACACCTTGAGAGAATGAGTTGCTGGGCCTCATGACTCAGGACCATGAGCTCAGGGGACAGCATGGTCAATTGGCATAACATATTCTACAAAGACAATGTTCTATGTCCTACTTTAATGAGTAGCTACTGAGATATTAAAAGCTCATGAGTGTGCAGAGGCAAGAAGAGTGATGAAAATGGAAGATTCTTGAAATGTATTATTTCAGTAGATTAAAGGAACATGTGCACATCAGTCTCCATGACCCTGACACAGAAGAACTAGATGGAGTCTGGCTACTACTACCAACTGTTCTGAAAGATATAACATTAAAAATTCATGAATTGAGTAACAAAAAATGTGGGACAAATTTCAAAATCATTTAAAAAGTTCATACTTACTTACTAGAAAGATGCTGAAAGAACCCTAGACTATGGCCTTCAATCACCCTTCAGGTCTGGAATAGAACTCACCCTCATGATTCAGTTTTCAGCCAAGCAGTAGATAGGTATATAGGGATCAGAACAGCACAAGTGAGGTATGCACACCATGGAAGTGTCAAGAGAAAAAGCACTGCATCTACTTAAGGAGATATTTCAGAATGGTTGAGAACGAAGGTTGAAGGGAAATAAGAATCACAGAGAAAAGTGGAATAGCTGAAATTACACGAACGGAATTGCAATCATTGCAATGAAATAAAGTATAGGATCATCTTCTCTGTAGACCTTCACTCAACTGATAATAAAAACTTTAAAACTGGGAACGGTTTAAAAAATTAGTGTCGGAAAACCATATTGACTATTATCATATACTCCCAGAAGAACTAACAAAACTGTATTGGAAGAAGCACATCCCAAACGCTACTTAGAAGCAGGGATAGTAAGAAACTTCATATTGCATACATAAGACATGTTACCAAGAGGGATCAGTCCCTGGTGAAGGACATCATGTTTGATAAAGTAGAGGGGCAACAAAGGAGGAAAATCCTCAATAAGGTGGATTGACACAGTGCCAGTGATTATTAGAATAGTACAGAACCAGAAAGTGTTTCATTCTGTTGTACATAGGGTCACTAAGAGTCAGAACTAACTTGACAGCACCTAACAACACTGTACAAATGTGTGTGTGTATGTGTGCATGTGCACGTGGTGTTTGTATATGTATGTGTGTCAAAGAGTTGATTATCCTGATTAGTCCACTTGGGTTAAGAGTTTTTTTTCTGAAATTAACATGATATCCTGGCAAATTAGGGTCACATATTCCAACCTGTAAGGAGCTCTGGTAGCGTAGTGGTTACAAATCGGGCTGCGAACCTTAAGGTCAGCAGTTCAAAACTACCGGCCGCTCCATGGGAGAAAGATGAGGCTTTCTACTCCAGTAAGGATTTACACCCTCGGAAACCCTGTACAGGGTCGCTGTGGGTCTGAACCGACTCAACGGCACTTAACAACAGCAACAACATTCCAACCAGTAGAGTACCTTCTAGACACTTGACTGGAAATCAGAGAATCTAGTTCCCCAGTGAAAAACAGAAATGTTTTTCTATAAAAGACATATTGATGATGGACAAGCAAAAGTGATACCTACTGCTGTTAGGTGCCTGTCATGGAATGAATTATGTTCCACAAAAAACACATGTCAACTTGACTGTGCCATGAGTCTCATCTGTTTGGCAGTTAAACGATGATGTAATTTGGCAGTTTTGTAATGATGTAATCATCCCCATGCTGTCATCTGATGTGATCAACTATTCAGTTATAAGGAGATTAGGTAAAATGCAACATCCTTCTCGGGTCACAGCCCCAATTTTCCCTGATGGTAGCATGCATCATCTTTCATCTTACAAGAGATAAAAGAAAAGAAAGGGGAGAGAAAGAGAGGATTCTTGATAGCACCAAGATAGAAAAGCCAAAAGTGGATCAAGTCTTGGGACCCAGAGTCCCTGTGCTGAGAATCTCCTAGACCCAGGGGAAGATTGATGGCAAGACACATTGAGATTTCCAAGGGACACCAAGCCTACAGATGTCCAAAGGTGATGAAGACCTTCCCCTCAGCCAAAAGAGAAGGAAAATTTTCCCTTAGAGTCAGCACTCTGAATTTAAACTTCTAGCCTTCTAAATTGTGAAAGAATGAACTGCGGTTTATTAAAGTCATTCACTTATGCTATTTCTTTTATAACAGCATTATATAACTAAGACAGTGCCCTCTTAATACATTCATAAACACATTACTCCATTGCCATCAGTGAAGTGAATTCCCATAGAAGGGCTTATGCTCAAGCTAATTTAATGTTTCTCTGGTGTGGAACTGTAGGATAAGCATTTGATTACTAACTGCAAGGTCAATGATTCAAATCCATCCACTAGCCACTCCTTGGAAACCCTA
>NW_006408746.1:2270193-2273509 GCF_000296735.1 Chrysochloris asiatica | reverse complement strand
GTATTGGCCATTCTGAATCTACCAATCACAGGTTTACAATGCTGGGAATGACAAATTGAAGAGGAATGGCATCACATTCATCATCAAAAAAGAACATATCAACATCAATCATGAAGTACAATGTTGTAATAGGGTAATATCATAGAAAGAAAAGTAATTAATATAACCATTATTCAAATCTATGCACCAACCACTAAAGCCAGTGATGATGAAATTGAGGGAGTCTACCAACTTCTTCAGTCTGAAATTGATCAAACATGCAATGATATTGAAGATCACATGATAGAATTTGGCAAGACCAATGAATTCACCATTACAAACACCTTTTTTTAACAACATAAAAGACGACTATATACATGGAAATAACCAGATAGCACACACAGAATTCAAAATGACTACATCTGTGGGAAGAGTCTGTGGAAACGTTCCATATCATTAACCAAAACAAGACCAGGGGCAGATTGTGGAACAGACCATCAATTGCTTATATGCAAGTTCAGGCTGAAGCTGAAAAATACTAAAACAGGTCCACAAGAGCTAAAATGTAACTGTCAACATATCTTGCATGAATTTAGAGATCATCTCAAGAACAGATTTCATTAGACACTAATGACTGAAGACCAGAACAGTTGTGGGATGACACCAAGTACATCATGCAGGGAGAAAGCAAAAGGTAATTAAGACAAGAAAAAAGGAAAAGACCAAAATGGATATGAGACGAGACTGTAGAATTTGTTTTCCATCATGTTGTTGTTGTTGTTAAATCCCATTGAGTCAGTTCCAGTTTGAACCACCAAACTTGTGGTTAGCAGTCCATTGCTTATCTTACAGTACTACACCAGGACTTCACATAAACATTCTAAAACAAATGAAAGAATTGAGGAGGTAAATGAGCTGAACAGAACATTTCAAAGGACAGTCCAGGAAGGCAAAGTCAAATATAATGAAATGTGCAAAGATCTGGAAGTAGAAAAACAAAAGAGAAAAACATGTTTAGCATTTCTCAAACTGAAATAACTGAAGAAAAAAAAAAATCATGCTTCAAATTGAAATATTGAAGGATTCTATGGGCAAAAGATTGAATTATGCAGAAAGCATCAAAAGAACATGGAAAGATACTCAGAGTCACTGTACCAAAAAGAAATGGTCCTGGGCAAATTGAAAGCATACAGCAAAATGAGGCAGCACTAGAGGCACTAACTCATCTATGCAAAGAAATTTAGAACAAACCTGCCTGGCTAACTGGCTGGAAGAGATACAAATCTGTGCCTATTCCAAAGAGAAGTAACCCAACAGAATGTTAAAATCACTGGACATTATTATTAATACCATATGCAAGAAAATTTTGCTAAAGAAAATCCAGCAATAGCTGCAAAGTACATATACAGGGGACTGCCTGAAGTTCAAGCCAGTTTCAGATGAAGATGTGCAACAAAGAATATCATTGCTGATGTGAGGTGGATCTAGAATGAAAGCATAGAATACTAGAAAGATGTTTACCTGTGCTTTATTGACTATGCAGATGCTTTCAATCATGTGGATAATGACAAGCTATGGACAACATTTCAGAGAATGAATATTCTGGAACACTAATTTTGCTTATGAGGAACATGTACTTAAAACAAGAGGCAGAGTTTGAACAGAACAATAGAATGCTGAATGGTTTATTATCAATAAAGTTATATACCAGGGTTGTAATCTTCTACCATACTTATTCAATCTGAATGTTGAGCAAATTATCTGAAAAATTGAATTATATAAAAAAAATATTGACAACAAAATTGGAGGACAAAGACTTCCGGTTTGGGGGCCGGTGAAGCAGAGACAGGTAGGAAAGGCTCCTCAGTGGAGGTGTGGACAAAAACAGAAAAGAGCTTTCCCAGAGCAGCACCGGAGTTTTGGATCTTGTATAAGGCATCGGGCGCCAGTTTCCCGCATCCACCTATGGAGAAATCTGACTGTGGAAGCAAAATATGTCCATTCCCTGTGTGCCCCTCAGCCTGGGCTGAGATCAGAGGGCGGGGCCACAGCCAAGCAGACACAGTGATACAACGATAAGAAGCAGCAGAGCTGCATCTGGAAAAAGAGGTGTGACAGATTTTTCATTTTTTCTCTTTTCATTCTTTACTTGTCTTTCCTCCTCTCCCCAGTCGCACCCTCACTGCCCAGGCTGGATACCTTCAGGCAGATGCGAGAATACAAAAGGGTCCAGCATTGTGCCCACAGTTTTCCCACAACACAAGGAGGAGGTTCCTGAGAGCCTCATTGGTTCCACAGTCCACTTCTTATGATGTCCGACTCTGGGATCCAGCCCTAAATTTGACATGGGTGGGACCTTTAATCACTGCCTGCACAGCAAAGACTACTGGACAGTTGGCTACAGTTTTAGTTTTGCTTTTGAGTGGTGATTTTTTTTTTTCTCTTCTTTTATATTGTTTCTGTTTTTGGTCCTATTAGTCTCACTCTTTTCCTGGGGGTGGCAGTTTTCTCCACCTACCTTACCCAATAAGAGACAGCAATTGTGCTCATATAGCCAAGCTACAAACATACCCCATAATATCCCACCATCTGGACAAGAGCCAATATCAGGTGCTAGGCATTACATGAAAAGGAAAGCCTATCTTCAGATTGCATCCACCAGGAGACACTCAGTAAGTTTAGCTGCACTGCAACATGCATTCATTTAAGCATTAAAAACCCACCTAACTACTGAAAGTATCCAAGAAAAAAACAACAAAAGCACATGTCCAAAATCAGAAAAGAGTAACTGAGACAAATTAGCTGGATGCAGACACAAACTTCCCTGCAGAAGAGCAGGCTTCTGATCTTCCTGAGAAGGAATTCAGAAGAATGATATGGAAACAAATTCAAATGCTCTACAAAGGGGTGGAGGAAACTAAGGAATAAGTCAGGAAAGTGCTACAGGAGCAATAAAACAAGATTTTAAAAAAGCATTGGAAACAATTTAAAACCTGCAAAAAGAGGTCCAGATTATTAATAATAAAAGATTAGAAATAGAAATACACTGAAAGGGCAAAGGAGTAGAATTGAAGAGATGGACGCCAGAACAGTGAGCTGGAAAACATATCTCTCAATATGGCTTAAATAGAAGAACAAGCAGAAAAAAGGATGAAAAAAATCTAAAGAGAGTCTTAGATTCATATTGGATAACATGAAAAGGAATAACTTAAAAATTATTGGCATTCTAGAACAGGAAGAATCACAGAAGTCCACATAGGAGATAGTTGAGGAACAACTGAAAGAAAATCTCCCTAATATCTTGAAGGATGAAAGATATACATTTAAGAAGCTGAGT
>NW_006408746.1:2247285-2258203 GCF_000296735.1 Chrysochloris asiatica | reverse complement strand
GAACCGACTCCACGGCACTTAACAACAACAACAACAATACTAAAATCAGATGCAAATACACATTGTCATATTCTGTATAGTCCTGTGTAGTCTTTATGAAGTCCTTGTCAATGTTCCCAGTAGCTTGTAGTTATGATAGACACCAGAGCAATTGTGATGTTTCTTGCCCCAGAGCATATGCATTTCTACCTGAAGCTTTCCCTTGATTATCATTCACATTCCACAGTCAATTTTGAAGGTGAAATATAACTGTTTTCCCTCAAATCAACACCCCCTGCACTGACGGCCATCATCCTCAGCAGGAAGCTAGATATTTTAGAGAGAGATGTTTGTGATTCTCTGAGACTAGACAGAAGAGTAGCTCAGTGCAGACTTCCTGTATGTTCCAGTAAATAGCTGAAACTATGTGTGTGTGTTTTTTCTGTTCCAAATAAAGAAATTAACTTTCAAAAATTAACAAGAGGTTCTGCTATTCCTTCATTCATAGCATTAATAACGTTGTTCATGTTAAACCTCACACCTGCCTCTGGAGCTCTGGAATTAGTTATCCCTGTCATTGACACCTGTAATAGCCAGATTGAGTCTTCAGGGCTCTATCTTAAAAGAAATAATTCATTCTTTGCCATTTCATTTGAAGTTCAGAAAAAACAGAATTGCTCATCTATTTTCTTTTTTTTTAAATATTGTTATAAAAATATTATACAAACTCTTTACAAAGTCTTAAACAAAAGTAAGGATAAAGACAAAGACAAGCATAGATCACCAAGTGAGGTAAATCATAGACACTGTGATGAATTTCCGAAGATCTGTCTCCACATGGTGACCTTTGATAAGGTACAGTGAACAAAGGAATCTATCTCCACCCACACCATGACTGACAGCAGCAGACTTGCATCACATACAAATGCCAGGCCTACAGAAAGCAGAGAGGAGACTATTGCAGATTGGAAAGCAGTTAATCCCTGACACTTTTGGGGTATGACATCACAACCCGGGGATCCTTAAGGATATGTCCAGGAATGTTCCTTCGAGGGCTGGCAAGGGTAAGTGGCCCAAAACTCACTTTTAAATATACTGTTTTTAACTCTGGAAGTTTAGCTGTCAAGGGTGCATGAGGTACTCAAGAAAAATTGGCAGCGGAATACTTAAACCTAGGCACAAAATGGAATTAAGCTCTGCTTAGCTGGAGTTGTTCACAAGCAAAAAAAACCTTCAGATTTCATGTTCTACACTAAAACATTTCCTCCTCTTGGTCAGAGATTGATAGCCACACATCAGTGAAAAAAACCTGAACTTTACTGGGCACCTAGATAGTGGCTGTAGGGAGCTTTTTAAACTCATGGTGGTCTTTCATCAGATACCATCTATTTCTTCACCAGGACTTCGCTGAGGAGTGGCATCTCTATCAGGCTTACTGTAGAGCTGAGCAGAGCCAAATGCACATCACCTTGGTCAGAGCCATCTCTTTCCCTTCAAACACACTGACAGAGAAGGTCTATTATAAGCAGAATGCAATTTTATAATATCATTATTCTTCAGGAAGGTGACTTAATCAATGTGGTGGTTTAAATAACACCCATTCAATAAGGCACACTAGTTATCTAAGACATAATACAATAGTAAAGAATATGAAAATAGATATTAAATATAAAATATTTACCAGTCTATAAACTCAAGTTTCCATGGGAAGACAACCTCAAAGGCAACAGAGATTTGAATAAAATCCAATGAATTCAAACTCCAAGACTTTCAGAATAGCTTTTTTCTGTTTCTGCCCACTAAGACATTTCTACTTCAAGTCAAAATGGAATGTTTCAGTTCTTTTACCTCATGACAAATATGTTTATTGTTAAAGACAGCAAAGTTTGGTTGGTTTTAGCAAAGTTCTAAATGAGTTCTTCTGATTTCCATTCTAATATATATCATTTTGGGGTGAAATCAGGTAAGTTTAGGGATCAAATTTTTCTCACCTATAAAAAAATGTTACATTTTGCAAAAACAAATCTAAAATTCAATTAAAAATGCATGTAACATAGGGTGAATCTTACTGTATGAGGTCTATTTAAAACATCCTAAGTCTTCTTCTTGTGGACAAATTGCCCTTACTACTAATAGTTATAAGGAGCTCTGGTAGCTAGTGGTTATGAATTGGGCTGCAAACCTTAAAGTCAGCAGTTCGAAACTACCAGCCACTCTGCGAGGGAAAGATGAGGCTTTCTGCTTCCATAAAGATTTACAGCCTCGGAAACCCTGTACAGGGTCACTACGGTTTGGACCGACTCGATGGCACTTAACAACTCACAGTTATGAGTCACCTTTTCAGAAACAGGTATAATGACAAAAAATTTTTGTGCATGTTCCTTCTCATATCATTCTCTCTTCTGATTATGCATTTCTATAGAAATTGTTGTATTACTATAAATGTAGGGGAAAACCATGTTGTAGGAACTAATTGGTTTCCTGAAAAACTAACCTGAGTTAAAGTTGTATCTCTTGAGGATGTGGATTCACAATGCGTAATAAAATAAGGGAATGACAGTTTGAACATGATCAATTTTATAGTAACATCGTTTTGTAGACAAAATGAAAGGATTAGTGATATTGTTTTAACTTTAAACATTCAATGTTGATTTATTTTTATCTGAGCAGACTCTGTTACTCTAAAAAGACTAAATTATAAAGAACAATGTTCAGGATTAAAAAAAATGAATGCTTTCAATACTTGTTCTGAATTATAGTTTAAATTAAAATGGCTTTTAGGTACTAATTTCTTTTTAAGACTCACTGTTTAAAGGAAGTATAGTAGCAATATTAATATTACAAGGCCAATAGTCTAAAAAAACTACAAAACTAAAATCTGAAGGACTGTAATAATAATGAAAGCTAAGAAGCATTGTCTACACCTAAGCAGTACTAGTAAGTGTTACATTTTTAAACCTCAGGTTCTATGTGAACATGAACACAGAAACAGTTACTGAGAATAATAAAACTGTTTATTGGAGACACTTAGCTAGATAATTTTATCATTTTACTTAAAAGCACAGTTTGAAATTCATCTCTTTTCTAGTCTTGTGCTCATTTTATTTGCAAAACTTATTATTTCTTTTCAAAATGAAAATGTATCACATTTATTTACTGAGTACCTCCTTGGATTAAAGAATCCCTGTCTTATGGAGTTTATAATCTGGTGGAAATTCTGATATTTATAGCAATGATTGAAAAATGTATTCTGGGATCTTAGAAAGTCTCTGATCTGCATAGCTAACCTCATAGGTAGAAAGTCATCTTTGATCTGAACCACCAAAAAGCATTAGATATGTATTTCTGAACCACCAAAAAGCATTAGATATGTATTCATGGCTATGTTGTAATAATTAAATCTGAGGGACATATATATATATAGTGTAATTATCCAAGGATATGCACACACACACACACACACACACATGTCAGGATAAGTCAAAAAGTATTGCTTCTGGGGTTCTAGCTAAGACAAGTACAGATTTATTCTTGTGTTTAAGCATGTCTCTGAGATCAATGGATGACTGAAGACAAGTTCTCCCAGTAATACATCTGTGTTAGTCTCACTAGGGTGCCTTCAAAATAAAAGGTTCAGTCAAAATAGTGGCTTCCAAGGAGATCTGCTGGTCTCAGTAAATTCAAAACAAAGAGATTAGCTCAGAAGATTGTGACAATTGGTTTGGGGAATTCCAAAGGTATAACCTTTATAAATTTCTTCAAGTACACAGGAGAATTGTGGTGGTTTATTATGAAAAACTTTTAAGAAAATTACATGGGTGAGTAAAATGTCAGAAAATTTGCTCAAGGAATTTTTTTCTATCACAATGCACATGCTCATTTTTCCAGAATAACAAAGAGCTGTCTTATGGAAATTTCATTGGGAAACCTTGTGTTATCTACCCTCTAGCTCTGAATGTTTCCCTTCAGACTTCTTTTTGTTCCCCAAACTCAAAGAACATTTCAAAGGAATGTGATTTGTGTCCCTCAAGGATGCCAAAACTCTTGTTTTTATATGATGTAAATCAAACAGCACAAAATTATTTGGGGAATAGTGTTGTTGCTGTAGTTAAGTGCTGCTGACTCAGTTCCAACCCACAGAGACCCTATATAGGGTTTCTGAGGAGCGATTGGTAAGTTTGAACTGCCAAACTTGCAGTTACAGCACATTAACCCACAGCAGAATATTTAGAGGAATGGAAACAACATCTTCAGAAGGATGTAGACCTAGATGAAGGATATGTCAGGAAACAATTGCTTCATGTTTTGATATTTTTGTTAAATAAGTTTTCTTTGATTTATGTAGCAATTTTTTTTTTTCAGTTTATCCTAGTATTTGAGAACTTTGCTTATTTATCATGATTTAAAGCATATTTTAGTGCTAAACAAACCTCTGGTTTCAGTTTTCACAATAATAATAATTCAAATAATAATCCCTTAATTTTAAAAACAAAAGCTATCTTTAAACTTCTTTTGAGTATAAGCAGTTTGATCATTTTCAATATGTCTTCAGATATTATTATCAAGCATTCATAATCCTTTTCTGGTAAAAGAGATTATAGACCACCAGGAAGGAATTTATGCTCTGCATGATTCAACTGTATCCAAGAAAAAAAATTTTAAGCGACATTCTGTAAGAAATCTCTTTCTGTTATCTACCTCATTTGATAGTGAAAATCTGTACAACTGAGGGTCCAAATTATCTATGTATACATACTTGACACATAGAAACAGTCTCAGAAGACTTAAAGTCATCCAATTCTACCCCATGAAACGACTGTCAAACTCATGTTTATAAACTCATTCAGTCCACACTGAAACACATATTGTTGTTGTTGTTGTTAAGTGCCATCGAGTCGGTTCCGACCCATAGCGACCCTGTACAGGGTTTCCGAGGGTGTAAATCTTTACGGGAGTAGAAAGCCTCATCTTTCTCCCGCGGAGCGGCTGGTAGTTTCGAACCGCTGACCTTAAGGTTCGCAGCCCAATTCGTAGCCACTACGCTACCAGAGCTCCATATACAGACTTGGAATTCTCTCACTCCTGAGGTAGCTCATTTTACCTATTATCTACAGTCATATGCTCTTAATTTTTATCCCCAAATAATTGTGGTGTCCTTCTGCCATATTTTCCCCAAGTAAAATTTTGTATTCTTCCTTGAATGGATCCAATAAAGGTATAGAATTACCTATAAGACTGAGGACAGGAAGGCAGTTTACTTTGTAGAGCTAAATTATTAATCCATCATGCAGTCAAGGTTCTTAAATCCAGGCAGGTTATATACATAAAGATAGCAGAAAGACTATAGAGTATCTCTCAATTTAGGCTGTTTGCCACAGTGCAGTATTTCCACCCAATCACATTTAGTTTTCATCCTTTCCAAATAAAGGAAATGAAAAAGAGTGGCATTTCTGGGAAATTTAATTGGGAAGACACATTCACAACAATTGTGAGGTTGGTGCAGAACTGGGCAGTAGTTTGTTTGGCTGTGCACAAGGTGGCTATGAGTCAGAACCAACTCAGTTGCACCTAACAATAACAACTACGTCTCCTAAACCATATCAAATTTATATTTACCCAACTCTTAAATATATTCTGAGTGTGGCTGTTCTGTGATTAACTTTGACTACATCTGTGGAGAATTCCAACTGCAGGTGGGGGTGATGAACACAGTCCTTAGGGAGAATGTGTCTTGGAAACCAGTGGCCTTCACCCACTATAAAGGGGATAAACATCAGACAATTTAATTTGCCCAGTGAATGCTTGGTGTGGTGCTGTAGGAAGCCCTGATTTCAAACCACGATGTCAGCAGCTCAAACCCACCATTTGCTCCTCAGAAACCCTATATAGGGTCTCTAAGAATTGGAATCCACTCAATGGCACTTAATAACAACAAGAGGACATAAAAAATTCAGAGAAGCCATTTAAGAATTGAAAAGGGTATGTATACTTTGGAAGTCTTCAGTCAACTTGATTGGACCAGGATTTTGTGGTGGGGCAGCTGGGAGGTAGTTATTCTCCACAATATGCTTTGATGTAATAAGGCAATAAAAGCATTAAAGTGTGTGATGTTGTTGTTTTTGTGAAGCGCCATCGAGTCTGTTCCAACCCATAGTGACCCTGTATAGGGCTTTCGAGGAGCAGCTGGTGAGCTTGAACTGCCAAGCTTGCAGTTCAAACAACTTTGCAGTCTGGCACATTAACTCACAATGCCACACAAGGATTCCAAAGGTGGGATACACCACACTATCCCACCACCACTGTGATCCAATTTTGGGGGAATTCCCAAGGGTTTAACATGAAACACCTTTTGTCTTACAGAAGATAAAAGGAGAGAGACTTGAACAGAGAAAGAGGAATATACAACATCCAAAATAGAAGAGTCAGGTGTGGAGTGTGTCCTTTGGACCTGGAGTCTCTGCACTGTGAAATTTCTATATCCTGATGAAGATTGATGTGAAAGTATATGGAGCTCTCCAAGGAATTCTGGGGCTAGGTGATGAATGAAACACTGACCTGTCCTAGGCCAACTTCCTAATTGTTGCCACACTTGAGCTCATTGATGTTGTCACTTTGCCAATCCATCTCGATGGGGGTCTCCCTTTTCTTCTCTGAACCTCCACTCTATCAAACATGATATTCTTCTCCAGTGACTGGTTCCTCCTGACAATATGTCATACTTTTTTCATGAAGTCTTTCATATTTTCAAAGATGAAGTACACTCTGGGTATACTTCTTCCAACACAGATTTCTTTATTCTTTTGACATTCCATGGTACCTTCAATATCCTCCT
Organism: Chrysochloris asiatica; assembly: GCF_000296735.1. Taxonomy (NCBI): domain Eukaryota; kingdom Metazoa; phylum Chordata; class Mammalia; order Afrosoricida; family Chrysochloridae; genus Chrysochloris; species Chrysochloris asiatica. The sequence goes on along the minus strand of NW_006408746.1, from coordinate 2,251,392 downwards.
CCAACACCATAACTTAAATGCATCAATTATTCTATGGTCTTCCTTATTCATTATCCAAATTGCACATGCATATGAGGTTATTGAAAATACCGTGGCTTGAGTCAGGCACATCTTACTCCTCAAACTTACATCTTTGCTGTTCAACACTTTAAAGAGGTTTGTGCAGCAGATTTGCTCAATGCAATACATTGTTTGATTTCTTGACTGCTGCTGCTTCCATGAGTGTTGATGGTTGATCAGAGAAAAATGAAGTCTTTGACAACTTGAATCTTTTCTACATTCATATGGATGTTATTCATTTTGGTTTTCTTTACATTGAGGTGTAACCTATACTGGAGGCTGTGGTCTTTGATCTTCATCAGTAAATATTTTATGTCCTCTTCACATTCAGCACATAAGGTTGTATCACTTGTGTATCACAGGTTGATAGATAATAAGCCTTCCTCCAATCCCAATGCCACGTTTTTCTTCATATAATCCAGTTTCTCTGATTCTTTGTTCAGCATACAGATTGAATAAATATGGTGAAAGAATGCAACCCTGACATACACCTTTTCTAATTTTAAATGATTTAATCTTCCCTTGTTCTATTTGAACAACTGCCTCTTGGTCTATATACAGGTTCCTCATGAGCACAATTAAGTGTTCTGGAATAGTCATACTTCACAATTTTGTCCATAGATTGTCATGATCCACTCAATCAAAAGCCTTTGCGTAGTCAAAAGTAAACAGGTAAACATCTTTCTGGTATTCTCTCCTTTCAGCCAAGATCCATCTGACGTCAGTGATGATATCCCTCATTCCATGTCCTCTTCTGAAACCAGCTTGAAACTCTGGAAGTTCTCTGTCAAAGTATGGTTGCAGCTGTTTCTGGATTACCTTTAGTAAAAGTTTACTTGCTTGTAATATCAGTGATATTGTCCAATGATTTCTGCATTCTGTTGGGTCACCTCTCTTTGGAAAGGGCACAAATACAAATCTCTTCCAAATTTCTTGGCATAGATGAGTGAGTGCCCCCAGTGCCATATCATTTTGTTGAAATATTTCAATTTGTATTCCATCAGTTCCCAGTCCCTTTTTATTTGACAATGACTTCAATGCATTCTCAAGGAAGAAGGCCTTCTTCCTTCAGGATCATTGGCTCTAGATCATATGCCACCTTTTGAAAAGGCTGAACATCAACCATTTCTGTTTGGTAAAGTGACTGTGTGTATTTCTTCAATCTTCTTTTGATGTTGTCTTCATCATTTAGTATTTTTGCCTTCAATATCACAAGTTGAGGCTTAAATTTTTTTTTCAGTTCCCTCAGCTTGAGAAATGCTGAGTGTGTTCTTCCTTTTTGGTTTCCTAACTATAGTTCTTTGCACATTTTGTTATAATATTTGCCTTTGTCTTCTCCAACTGACCTTTGAAGTTTTCTGTTCAGTTCTTGTACCTTCTCAATTCTTCAATTTGCTTTAGCTGGAGAGCAAGTTTCAGAGTCTCTTCTGACATCCATTTTGGTCTTTTCCTTCTCTCTTGTCTTCTCAATGACCTTTTGCTTTCCAAAGATATACTCAGTTTGCTTTCTGTGTATTCTGTCTGGTGAGATCCATGTGTACAGTCATCTTTTATGTTGTTTCTAAAAGGTATTTTCAATGAAGAGGTCATTGGTCTTACAAAATTCTATCATGCAATCTACAGCATCATTTCTGTCACCAAGTCCATATTTTCTAACTACTGATCCTTCCTCTTTATTTCCAACCTTAGCATTCCAATCACCAGTAATTATCTATATGTCTTGACTGCATGTTTGATCAATTTCAGACTGAAGAAGTTAGTACAATTCTTCAATTTCATCATCACTGGCCTTAGTGGTTGGTGCATAAATTTGAATAATAGTGGTTTTAACTGGTCTTCCTTTTAGGTTGGTGGATATTATCCTATCATAGACAGCATTGTACCTCACGACTGCTCTTGATATGTTATTTTTCAGGATGAGTGTAATGCCGTTCCTCTTCAATTTGTCATTCGCAGCATAGTAAACCATGTGATGGTCAGATTCAAAATAGCCAATACCAATCCATTTCAGTTCATTAATGAATGATCAGCAGTTGGAAAATATGGCCTTGATGAAAACTGGAAATTGCATGATAGAATTTTGCAAAACCAATGACATTTTTATTGAAAATACCTTCTTTCAATAACATAAATGGTGACTTTTCACATGAACCTCACCAGAAGGAATACACATAAATTATATTTACAGTATTTCATGGTATCATGAAACGTATCATGAAAAGTTCAATATCATCAGCCAACACAAGGGTAGGGGTCAACTGCAAAACATACCACCATTTCATGTACAAGATCTATTTGAAGCTGAAGAAAATTTTATAAAGTTTACAAGAGCCAAAATACAATTTTGAGTATATTCCACCTGAACACCATGTCAAGAATAGATTGGACACATTGAACACTAATTTCTGAAGACCAGAGGAGTTGTGGGATGGCATCAAAGACTTTACACATGAAGAAATCAAAAGATCATTAAAAAGATAGAAAAGACCAAAATGGATGCCAGAAGACACTTTGAAACTTACTCTTGAATGTAGAGGAGCAAAAGTGAATGGAAGAACTGATGAAATTTAAAAAAAAAAAAGCTCAAGAAAACAAACTAAAGTGTTACAATGATATACGCAAAGACCTAGAGTTTGAAGACCAAAAGAGAAAAACACACTTGGCATCTCTCAAGCTAAGAAAACTGAAAAAAATAATAATAATAATAAATAAATCAAACATCAAGTAGTGTTATTGAAGGATTTATGGCAAAATATTGAATGACAACGGGAGCATCAAAAAAATACAGTCGAATGTTTGCTGTGCCCTACAGGGGCAGAGTGGTATATGAGTCCTGGTTGTTGTGAGGTGCTGTGGGGTCCATTTTGAGTCACAATATGACATTTTCCAGAAAAAGATGGCAGATCAGGTGGAAGTGCAGTGACGAGCTCTGCTGGGAACAACACAGAATACAGGACCAAGAAGGCTCAGGGGATGGTCCCAGTACTCTGAACCACATATAAAGGAATATTTAGAAGGTTGGAAGACTTAGAGCTGGGGAGTTTGTGGCAGAAGCAAGAAATCCAGCTGCTCCAGAAGCCACCATTTTGTCTTGGCCAAGTGGGGAAAGGATCAAAGCAGACATGGACGCCTGACAGAGCCACAGAGATAGAGGTGTGGACATTCCTTTTTTTTTTTTTTTTTTTTTTGACAACTGCTGGTTTTACTTTCAAGAAATATCTTCTCTGTCTTTAGCCACTATGGGTTGGTCTTCATGTCCATTCAAGTGGGAAAGTCCCATCTCAGAAGTTCTGGGTGGGGATCAGGATTCCAATTAACACCCCATACTTCACAAAGGCTGAACAAGAAGCCTATTTCCCTGAATAACTTCTAGTACAGACTTTACATAACCGAATCAATTATAGGCTGAATTCAGGCTTACAAGCTTTCTGTAATCATATTTCCCAAAATTCCTTTCTATCCCACTGAAATGTCAATTTTACAATAGGAACCAAGGGAAATCATTACCCATAAGACAGCCAAGCATCTTAACATTTGTTGTTGCTGTTATTAGGTGCCATCGACTAGGTACCAACTCATAGCAACCCTATGCACAACAGAATGAAACACTGCCCAGTCCTGGGCCAACCTCACTATTGTTGCCACACTTGAACCCATTAATGCAGCCATTTTTCCAATCCATCTCACTGGGGATCTTCCTCTTTTTCTCTCACCCTCCATCCTATCAAACATGATATCCTTCTCCAGTGACTGGTCCCTCCTGACGATATGTCCGAAGTATGAGAGACAAAGTTTGGGTATCCTGACCTCCAAGGAGTACTCAGGCTGCACTTCTTCCTGTACAGATCTATTTGTTCTTTTGGCAACCCATGGTACTTTCAATATTCTCTTCCAACACCATAACTCAAAAGCATCAATTCTTCTACGATTTTTCTTTTTCACTGTCCAGCTTTCACATCCATATGAGGTTATTGAAAATACCATGGCTTGGGTCAGGCGCACTTTAGTCCTCAAGCTGACATCTTTGCTCTTCAACACTTTAAAAAG